>NC_056737.1:498690645-498818145 GCF_019279795.1 Protopterus annectens
TCTGCACAGATCTTGGGCAGGGGGAATACTCTGAAACACTAGAGTCTCACAATTGGTATATATTTCTCCATTTTTAATTAAATTCTTGTTGCGCTGAGAAATAAAGCTACGATACTCAGACTTTCAATGAATAATTAAAAAAAATCAATCTGAATGCTTTAAAACATAAATAGAGTAGCTAGGAGATGAGTAATAATCATGAATCACATTCCTAGAAGACTGGACAGGTAGAGGCATTAAAAACAGTGTCTACATCTCTCAAAGGCTCTTGATATAATTAAACAAGCCATATTGATACACAGGCATTCTGATTTACCAGCTATCTGCAAGGAAGAAATCAACAGGTCAGGTATATTTCAGTGACCTCTTTACCTGTAATCATTACTCTAGGGTTGCTGTAGGGATATGTGCTGGCCAGCCCCCTTTCTTTATCTATCTATCATGAAAGCAGGGGGGGGGGGGTGGGAAATCTATCTGTATATACTATGCTGATAACTCTGTGCTGCTTGTCTTTCCTAATAAGTTAAAACAAACATGAACAGTTCTACACTATGGCCTCATTTACAAAGGTAGCTTTTGCAAAACCAGCAACTACTCTAACCAGGTTCCTATTATATAATCGAAGACGCAATCCTTTGAATGCATCTTGATCAAACTTGAAAGCACAAAATAGCAAAATGGCATTTAAGTGATTTATTTCCCTGGGAAAGAAATTACTTGGCTGCCTCCATTATTTTGCCGTTTTCCTCACTGTAGTGCGATCTCAGAGTTAGTATATTTCACCCCCCACTTTATGTAATGTTTTGAAGTTTTTATTTTTTTTTTTTTTTTTTGTGGAACAGTGATTTTTTTCCCTGGAAAAAAAATCTCTGTTCTGAGTGTTTAGGATTGTAAGCTTTTGTTTACATTGGGTCGATAAATCAGCGTTCGCTTTTTTACGCATTCACTGATTTAATATAGACCCCTGTAACCTGCCAGAAAAAAATCCATTTGGCAGGAAGAAATGAGCAGACACAACAAAAACACTTCATTTACAGGATATATCTTGCAAGAAAAGTGTGTCATTGATAGATATATGACAGGAAAAACATTTCTGTGTGCAGTAGGATATTTCTGGTACTAATAAAAAACTGACACTACTATACAGGGCTATATACTGCTCACATTACTTTTGGAAAAGCAGTGGTTATAAGCTTTTTTTTCCATCTACTCAAAGTCATGCAAGGCAGGTTTGTATTTTGTTCATACAGCACATCATGGGAGTATTTATTTTCGCAAACCATAATTCAAGTTACTAGATACAGGGGTCAGTACTCAGGAACATCACTGTTGCATCATTAATTGCTGACGTTGGTCAACACTACATTTAAATCAACTGACTCTTCTGAAAAATCACTAAACTCTAATCAGTAATGGACTACAGATACTAATTCTCCCCTTCAATTAAAATAAAATGTGTTTGGCTTTCCTCCATCTACACCCCACCTTATGTAAATATATTTTACATTACAGTCATACAACTTTGCAGTGAATGAAAATACCAAGTGAATAGATATTGTCATCATACCTCTCAACTTCTTAGCACAAGAAATCTGGATAAATCCTAAAATAATGTGGGTGAGGGAGGTCCAAAAATAGGGCCAGATTTTAAATATTGCTCTTTTATAAATTTAAAAAAATGCTAGAATAGCAAGATTTGTGTTAGCATGCATTTTCTGAAGGATACAAAACCTAAAACTCAAATGTATGTTATTATTTAGTGACTTCAATCAGCAGTGATTTGGCAGACAACCACAACTTTTACAAGGAAAAGATGAAAAATATCAGGCAAAAATCTGAACATTCAGTAAAAATCTGTACAGTTGAGAGGTATAATTGTCATCTTGTAACTTTGTCAGCAATGAAATTCAATATGAACTGCAATTCTAGTTCAAGAATTAGTAATGTAATGGCACAAAACAAAGTTAATTTAAAAATCTCCACACAGAAAAATCCCAAGAAACATCCAAGCAATACACAATCCAGAAATATTGAATTTCCACTTTAGCCAAAAACTGTACAAAGTACAACTTTGAAAAAAACACTGCAGTCATAACAGGGGATACAGTCACACTTGATCTCAGTTAATGCTAGATTCTTTTTTTTACTCAAATATTTTTTATTTTTTTTAAACATATAGCATAATGAAAAGTTGTTAACATTTTAACTAATAAATTACTTAACTATATACAATAGTTACATTAAGCCTGAAGGAAGTAGATTAAGATAACAACATATCTAGATTATATAAATCAAAATACATTGTGTATATGTTATCAGTCCAGCTGTAAAGTTTCAATTAAAGTCAAAACTTTCCTCCACAGATTGTTAGCTAATGCCTTAGGATGGGTTCTTAGTTCTTTAATTTTGATCTCCATTACTGCAGATTTCTTCAGTAAACATAGAAAATCCTCCACAGTGGCCACTGTGCTGGAATTCCATCTCCTTGTTATACATTTCCTAGCTATTGCTAGTATAATACATATTAAATACAGATCTATTTTCTTCAAATGAAGACTTTTAATTACATTCAATTAAATTAAAGGTTTGGTCAATACAAATGAATCTGTGCATATTGCTTGTAAAAATGTATTAATCCCATTCCAATATGTTTTAATGGTGGTACAATCATAAAAAAATATGAGACCAGTCTGCGTTGGTTGATAATTGACATCTCCAGCATAACACATTACTAGAAGAATTGATTTTTGAAATTTTAACAGGAGTTAAAAAGGATCTATGTATATATTTCTAGTTAAATATTCTCCAATATTGTAAGTAGGATATTAACTTAACTGGAAGCAAGATATTTGACTTTTCTTCTGATGATAAGGGAGACAAAATTCCTTTAGTTATATATTGTCAATAAGTTGCTTTAGGGGCTGTTTTATAAGCAATTATTACTTTGCATAAATACGATAACTGATTCTTTACATTAGCACTGTTGTAAATAATTTCAAACAACCAAATTATACATTTTTGGGTACTTTTAAAAGATGAATTATTTGTAATTCTACATAGATCCTTAGAATATGTTTAAACACTCTGTAGTAATAACCAGTCATGAGATGTTAATCTATAAGCTGACAATAAATATTGTGTTTCCAAGACTTGCTGATTTTTTTATGCAATGGAACCAACATATTAAATTCTTATGTTCCCAGGAAGTAAAAATCTCTCTGTGCATCCTGTCAGGAAAATTCCTTGTAATACTGAATGGGATTAAGAATGCAAACCAAAGCTTTATGTCCATATTCATATAAATACATTTCCTAAACAAAAACATGGTTTATTAGATTTAATTCAGTTGGTTTTGTTATATTATGTTGTAAGTTTATGCTCAGAGAGTACTATATTCTGTTTTCTTTATCTGAGGTTAAGAGATTTTTTGATAAATTATTTTCATTCATTAATATGACTGAATGTGACCATTTCCAATTAGAAGAATAATTATCACAGTAAGTATACAAGTCCTTATGTAAGATTCAATATCTATACATTTTAGGCCCCCTTGCTCCCATTGTCTAATATGATGAGAAAATGCAACTCTGTATTTTTAGGATACCATAAAAATCTTAACAGGACTGACATGATTTCTTTAAGAAATCTTCTTCCAGGAAATAATAAAAGAGCCTGAGCAATATACATTGATTTAGCGAGTAAGAGCATTTTTATCAATTGTAATTTTCCAGCATTATGAACATATTATTCCATTAAATCACTGTGTTTCAATTAGTTCTATAATGGTGTAATTCATATTTAGTATTCCTATCATATTCTCACACAAAACAATCCCCAAATAGTTTAAAGTTGTAACTTGTTTTCCAATAATGTGATTCTCAATTACTTGTACCTCCTTTTTTTTATTTAGCAACAAAAAAAATGATTTTGACTTATTAAAGTAAAGACCTGAGATCTTTTGGAAGTTTCCTGTTAATAAGTCCACTTCAGCTAACACTTCTTTAGAGTTACGCACAGTAAGAAGCACATCATCAGCAAATAACATTATTTTGGAGCTATATTGATCATAAACATCTATACCTTTTATCTTTGGATTGTTGCATATTAAGATGGCCAGTATCTCTATAGCTATTGCAAATAAAATGGGTGACATGGGACAACCTTGTTTAGTACCTCTAGTGATCTGAATAACTTCAGAGTTAAAAGGTCCTACTTTAACGTATGCTAGGTTATTTTCATAAATGTTCTTTAGAGGTGTAACAAAGGGGAGAGGAAAATCAAATATATGTAAATTTTAACTAAATAGTCCCAATTTAAAGAGTCAAATGGCTTCTCTATGTCTAGACCAATTATCAGTGCTTCTTGATTTTCTCTATTTAGATAATCAGTGTTAGTATCCTTTTGATATTATCCTGCATGTGTCTGTTATATATGAAACCACTTTGGTCTTTGTTAATTATTTTGGATAGTGGGATTTTCATTCTGTTAACCAAAAGTGACATAAAGATTTTATAATCATTATTCAATAAAGATATTGGTCTGTAAGAATTACAATAAAGACGATCTTTGCTTTCCTTTAAAATAGGAGTGATTAAAGAATATCTCCATGGGGGGGAATTATTGCATGTGTTTGGACTTCAAGAAAGACTTTATGTAAGAGAGAGGTTATGGAAGTAGGAAATGATTTATATAATTCTATTATTAAACCATCTATCCCTGGTGCCTTATTAGATTGAGTTTCTTTGATCATGTCCATAATTTCTTTGTGTGTGATTGTTTTTTGTAGCTCTAACTTTAATTTCTCAGAAATTTTCTTAATGTTAGGGGTAATATTTTCTAGATTCAAATGTTAAGTTATGTTTATCTCACTTTTATGATGTTTAGCATAATGGTTTCTAAATGCATCCAGAATATCACATATCTCTGAGACTTTTTTCCCCTTTCCTTCATGTAAGCTTTGGGTTGCATTTTAATTTTCACAGATAGATTATGTACATGTTTTGGAGAAGTAGTGTAAGAATTTATTTTTAATCTTTCCATGGCTAAGTTAGCTTTATGGGATAATATTTCATTATATTTTTTGTTTACTTCTTCTATTTTTTTGTATTCTCCATAGAGTTTAAATTCTTTTTGGATTTAAGTAGTAAGAGTTAATTTTGCAATTCCTGTAGTTCTGATTCCCATTTTTTAATTTTGTTTTTGAACCAACTAATGAATTTACCATATATATATATATATATTTATATATATATATATATATATATATATATATATATATATATATATATATATGCTTTTAGTGAATTCCAAATCATAAGCGTGTCACTTTCTGGTTTGTAATTAATCTCTAGAAAAAACTGAAGTTCAGAAATTAATCAAGGCTTAAATTATTTGTGATGTATGAAGGAATCCTGGTATTAATGATTAGGGATTTAAACTCCAAATGAATTTCCAATACCAGGGAGTTATGATCTGAAAATGGGCATGGCAGTAATGAAAAATTTAAAATTCTTGAATATAAATCTTGAGAGACATATATTTTATCTATTCTGGTTTGAGTGCCACCTCTATAATATTGATGTGAATAAAGTAATAAATTAGGTCCTATAGTATTATAAACATCTCTTAATTTGAACATCTCAGTCCATTTTTTTTAAGTTTAGCAGCAGATGATAATCATGGGAACTTCTTATTTGTGGGTTCTGTAACATCCGTGATACAGTTAAAGTTGCCTCCTATTACTATATTACCTTTAGAGATATTTGTAATGAGATCTAAGTGCTTCTTAGCTATCCATACCCCCATACCAGGGAACCAATATAAATTCACTAAAGTCCACATTTTATTGTTGAATTTTAGTATAACAATGGCTATAAATCCATCCTTATCTGCATGTTTATAAATAACTTCTGGATTTAATTAATTATTTTTTCCATAAAATTGTTACTCCTCTGGTCTTTGATTTACAGGCAGAATAGACTAATGTTGTATATTTATTAGGGTCCCATATACATTTATCATTGATCTTGAAATGAGCTTCTTGTAGAAAAACTACTTGTAGTTTTAGATACCTTAATAAATTGGATCTCTTATTTGGGTTATTTAAGCCATTAGTATTTAAAGACACTGATGTTAGGTCCGTATTAAGTTTCCTTTAAAGCAAGAATTTGTTTTAATTTCCTAAGTGCATGAATCTCCTACTGTCGAGTTAACTTTATATTAATTAGCAAATATTGAATTATCAATCAACAATGTTTTTTTCATGAAAACTGATAGAAAAAGGCTTATGTCAAGTTTAGAACTGAAAAAAATTGTATAATAACAAGTTAACAGAATTTAGATTAATATAAAATTTAACCCATACTAAACATGGAATGAAAAACATTCTTAGTCTAACAGACAAAAATAAATCTGCTAGACTAACCATCCTAACTTCCTTTCCTATTCTTTTCAAGCTCCATAAGAACATAAATATTAAGGAGAATAATTACAGATGAAATTATCTGCAAAATTTACTAATCATCCTATCAGGCTTTTAATTTCTTTTATAAGCTAATGATTATATCACAATAGTCATATATATCAATGCAAAACTAATAAGAAGGTAACTAATCACCTCTTTGTCTCAAATACAACAAAACAATAAAGGCTCTAGTAATATAATGATCAAGAAGAAAGATGTAAGCATAAAATACTTGACTACAAATTTGTCCACTATACTTGTTCATAGGTTCATAGGTTGGTACTAGGCTATCAGCCCTAGGGCCTATACAAGCCTAGCCATAACAATTCCCTGGCTATTTCTTCCCACATTATTTACTTTCCTGGACCCCTGTCTAGCAGGGTGACTGACGTGATCCCTGGGGTGAATTTCCTTTCTTCTATCCAATTGTCAAGGTTCCTCTTGAAGAGGTCCAAAGAGGCACTCTGCTTGACATGTATGGGCAATCTATTCCAGAGTCTGGGGAGTCTCTGGGTCAGGAACCTATCCCTCCAGCATGTTTTGTTTATTGTGATGACAAGGTTTAGATCTCTGGAGCGTGTAGCTCTGAGGGATTGGGATTTCTTTAAGTGTAGCATGTCCAACAGCTCTGGGTTTGACATGGTCTTGTATGTTAAGCAGAGATCGCCTCTGAGTAGACGATATGCGACAGAGTATAGCTGGAGTTTTTTAAGGTGGTCAGCGTAGGGCATCTGCTTTAGGCCTGTGATTCTTTTAGTGAGGTATTTCTGAGGCCTTTACAGTTATTGCAGATGTCTTGAGAGGTACATACCAAATGGGGCATTGTATTCTATAATGGGTCTAATGAGGGATGAGTACAGTGGGACAATGACCTCCTTTTTTCTGGATGAAAAGCCCTTCGTGATGAGGTGTGCCACATAGAAGGATTTCCTGGCTGTTGTGGTGATGTGGTTATCGAAGGTGAGACCACTGTCCACCTGTGTCCCTAAGTCTCTTATCACACTTTCTGTGTTTAGTGTGCTGCCACCTATATGGTAATTCATGGATACATGTTTTTCCCAAAGGGGATAACAATACATTTCTTGGCATTGAGCTTGAGCCCATGGCTCTGGCACCAAGCATCTGTAAGGCCCTTTTGTAGAGTATCCACATCATTTGGGGATTCAATAATGGCTCCCAGTTTGCAGTCATCTGCAAACTTTGTTAGCCAGAGTCCCTTAGTGTTGACCTGTACTTCAGAGAAGTCGATGCCAAACAAGAGCGGCCCCAGGACTGAACCCTGAGGTACTCCACTTGTCACTTGTCTGGAGCTGGATTTGGAGTCGGCTACTTTTACAGTGTGGGTTCTATCAGTAAGCCATTTAGCAACCCATTGGGTGACATAGGGATTAATGCCCAACTTAGTAAGTTTATCTATGATTCCTGAGTGGGGGATGGTGTCAAAGGCCTTGGCAAGGTCTAGATAGGCTGTGTGGACCACCTTACCCTTGTCCATGGCTCTGGAGACTGATTCAAAGAAGTCAATCAGGTTCAGGAGACAAGATCGGCCCTTCACAAACCCAAACTGGGTGGGGTCCAGTGTTTGAAGGTTGCCAATGTCTTTGTTTATAAGTTCCATGATAATACGCTCCATGGCCTTGCAGATAAGGCTTGTCAGACTGATGGGACGGTAGTTTCCGGGATCCAAGGTGGATCCCCCCTTGTGGATTGGGATAACTGCAGCTCTGCGCCACTCAGTGGGCACGAAACATGAGGTGAGGCTATGATTAAACATGACACTTAGGTGAGGTGCCAGTTCATATTGTAGTTCATGTAGTACACAGCCCGGGATGTCATCTGGTCCCACGGATGCTGTATTCTTGGCTTTAGAGAGTGCGTTTTGTACCTGTGTGGCCGTTATTACTGGAATTTGGCAATCTTCCGGTATTGAGATGGGCCATTTAGGGGTGAGAGGGGTGAAGTTGGCACTGAATCGATCTGCCAGGATATTGGCAATATCCTTCAGATCAGTATATTTAATGCCATTCTGTTTTAGCTCAGAGCAGATCTGAGCATTGCCATTTAGATTCTTGACATAGTTATTGAATGCTTTGTGGTTGTCTTTGGAATCTTTGGCAATTTTATTTTCGTAACTAGCTTTGGAGGATTTTATGAGGCATCTCAGTTTCTTACTGAGGCTAGTAAGGCAGTTTTTTGCATCCTGGGATTTTCCTCTTTTCTGCAAAAGTTTCTTCCTTTTGTTGTAAAGTTTGTTTATGGCAGGGGACCACCAGATTGGCTTCCTTTTTTGGATGAGAGCATTTTGGTTCTATTTGGGATGGCACGATTCATGCATGAGTGGATGTGCTCGTACAGTGCCTTAGTGTAGGATTCAGCAGTTGAACTTTCAGTTCCCGTCTGCATGGGTGTCATGAAGTTTGTCACTTCTGACTTGAGTAGCATGAAGTTGGCTTTGGAGAAGTTTTTACGGTGGTTTCTTTACTGGGGGGTGAGGGTGGGATGTGGATGTTAAGGGTGATTAGCTTATGATCAGTCCTGACTAATGAGGGGTGACCATAGGTATGGAGCATTGATTTCCCATGTTGGTAATGACCAGGTCTAGGATATTGGAGCCCCTGGTGGGACTATGGATTAGTTGATCCAGGGCGTTGGAATTTATGAATTCCAAGAACCGTTGCGCAAAGGTGTTGGGACATGAGTAGTTTTCCCAGTTAATGGCAGGGTAGTTAAAATCACCCAGTATTAGGGTGTTTGGTTCTATCTTAATATTTTCCAGTATGTTTAGAAAGGTGTAGTGAGAATCTTGGGGTATGGTGGAGGATCTGTAGCAAGCTACAATTTGGATTGCAATCTTACCTAGTGTTAGTTGCACTTGGAGAATTTCAGACACATTGTGTAGCCAACTAGCCTGGTGGTGTGAATATCCTTGGTGAATATTGACACTCCTCCACCTTTAGTGTTTCGGTCCTGGTTTGGTGGCCGAAAAGTGTGGTAAGAGTTGTAGCCTGGTATTGCAGGGGTGCTCTCTGGAGCCTTGAACCAGGTCTCAGTTACTGCACAGATATCGATGTTCTCCATTTTTAGGAGTGCCTCGAGAGAGTGCATTTTGAGGTTTAGACTTCTAGCATTGAGTAGCATTACCTTCAGATTTTGCATGCTTGTACCTGTTATGGTGGGGGTTTTGTCCTTTGAAGTTTTCCTAAAAAAGGCACTATAGGGGTGGCAAGAGCCTTAGCCAGTAACCTGAATCCCAGGGGCGACAGGTGCAGACCATCTCCTTTCAAAGCATCGTGGTCTGTCAATCATGTCATCCCAGGCAGACAGATACTGGATCCCCTTTGAATGACACCATAAGCTTAGCCAATTGTTCAAGTCAATCATTTTATCCTTATATTGTGGTATCATTCTGTGCGAAGGCAGGATGCTACTCAGGGCTAGGGTCATACCTGCCTGGGCCACATGATCCGAGAGCTCTTCCATGTCTCTTTTCATGTAGTCCAGGGAGGTACATCTCAAGTCATTCACTCCAACATGGACAATGACAGAGTCATATTTGTACTTGTTGTGGAGTGACTTGAGTGCATGCGTTATGTGGCGGATCCTGGCACCCGACAGGCAGCTGACTGTAATTTTCTCCTTATTCAACCTGTTGAGAGGGACATCAGTGTGCCGGACTATAGAGTCATCTATGACTAAAGTGTTAGGTACATTGTCTTGCCTTAGGGGCTGTTGCTGGGTGGCACACTGGTGTTGTGAACTATGTGACACATTGGTTGTGATTGGTGTTTGTTTGCATTTCAGCTTCAGAGGTCTTTGTTGCTTGGGCAGGTTACAGTTAAGGGCCTCTGCATATGTGGATTTAGTGTTGCTATATGTGGGTGTTGGTGGTGCAGGTTTAGAAGGGCTATGTGTTGCTTGAGGTGTAGTGTGGGTGTTAACCTTCTCCTCTTGACTGTTTAGCATAATCTTGGGTAGAGAGCTTTGCTTCCATTTTGGCTATGTAAGTGCATCTCTCACAGGTTGTAGTGTTGGGTGGTAGGAGGAGAGGGTTGTCTGTGTACATGAGGCAATTGCTGCATTGCCCCAGTATGCCCAGATTCACCAGGTGGACAGGAGAAATCACCGGAAGCTGACCCTTGGACATGCCTGGTTTGGGGCTTTTTTTTTTCTTTGTAAAGTATAGGAGCTGTTTCCTTAGCAAGGTACTTTGCAATTATAGGCTGTTTAGTGACTACTATTAATTTATCCTTGTTAACAAGGAGAGTTCAGTGTTTGTATGAGTTTAAGGCTTCCTAGTGCTTTCCTGCAGGTATTAGAGAAAGTGCTAGTCACAGGGATGCTTAAAGGTAAAATTGAAAAGAATGCACTCTGCAGTGTGCACTAGAGAAGTTAGATGTGAAAGTAGGTAACTTGAGTTTTACCTGTTTAAAAAGTTAAGGTTTAGTGGAGAGTTACTATTTTTAAAACAGCAAGATGGATTGAAAGGGGTGGTCACTTTTGTATTTTGGTACTATGAAATACTGTAGGATGGCCAATAAATTTAAATAATTGAAGGGGTGGGATTTCAAAAATGATGATTTTGTGATTATTCACATAAGCCAGTGAAAGTAGAGAGAAATGAGATATATGGTCAGATTAACATAAGAGGCGGGCAACTAGAAAGACAGCGGTATTTAACAAGACAACTTAAATGGGTGGGAGGGCGGGAAAAAATTCTGCCTGACTCAGAACAGACAGAGCTGTGGTCTTGTTTGATTAACCTATATACTTAATTATTTTGATGTTTAAAAGGGTACGTGACTGACTGGTGGGTCATTAAACATATGAATCTAAATTAGAACTACATATGATTATCATCTAACATAGTATATTTCTTTTGTATAAGCTCAGCAGATCCTACCCAGGTGTCCTGCAGAGACCTACAATGCCAGAGAGACAAAAGGAGAGACACTGGAGTGTTTAAGTACCATTTTTTGTGGTTTTCTTGTTGTTTATTGCTATTTCCGCCTAATCCCTCATTTCTGGTGTTTATTGCTTCTCAGAATGCTCATTTTACACTGAAATTGCATTTATTTGTGCCTGCACTTGAAAATTCGTTTTTTTTGTTGTAAATTGTCCTTTTAACTGTTACTGGCTTCCCACTCAAGTGCGACAGCCATTACTGCACTATAAAAGTGTTTTTGCATTTGTTACTACTGTTTTCTTGAAAAAAAATAAAAAAAAACCTTGCTATTTTCCCACCTTACTAAGCTAGAAAAGTCCAGTTTCAAATACCTGCTGATACCTGGACTGTGTTAAAGCTTCTGTGTTGGCCATACCTTACTTGGGCAAAAAAGAAGTTTCTTTGTTCACCAGTGAGAGTGAGGAGCTCTGAACAGCCTACCTGCCCTTGGAGGAGTGTTTTTTGCCCAGAAACGGTAGTTTTATTGGCCATTTTGGGTTCATTTCTATCTCTTTAATCTTTCTGATACAAAAAATGTATTTGCGCGGTTTTGTGTTTGTATAAGCTCAGCAGATCCTGCCCAGATGTCCTGTAGAGACCTACAATGCCAGAGAGACAAAAGGAGAGACTTTGGAGTGTTTAACTAACATTTTTTTGTTTTTTCTTGTTGCTTATTGCTATTTCTGCCTAACGCTCATTTCTGGTGTTTATTGCTTCTTAGAATGCTCATTTTACACTGAAATTGCATTTATTTGTGCCTGCACTTTAAAATTTGTTTTTTGTTGTAAATTGTATTTTTAACTGTTACTGGCTTCCCACTCAAGTACGACAGCCATTACTGCACTATAAAAGAGTTTTTGCATTTGTTTCTACTGTTTTATTGAAAAAAACAAAAAAAAATCTTGCTATTTCACCAGTGAGAGTGGGGAACTCTGAACAGCCTACCTGCCCTTGGAGGAGTGGTTTCTGCCCAGAAACTGTAGTTTTACTGGCCATTTTGGGCTCATTTCTATCTCTTTAATCTTTCTGATATAAAAAACGCATTTGCGCGGTTTTTGTGTTTGCATAAGCTCAGCAGATCCTGCCCAGGTGTCCTGCAGAGACCTATAATGCCAGAGAGACAAAAGGAAAGACTTTGGAGTGTTTAAGTAAATTTTTTTTAGTTTTTTTTGCTGCTTATTTCCACCTAAACACTCGTGTCTGGCATTTATTGCTTCTCAGAACGCTCATTTTACACTGAAATTGCATTTATTTGTGCCTGCACTTTAAAATTATTTTTTTTTGTTGTAAATTGTATTTTTAACTGTTACTGACTTCCCACTCAAGTGTGACAACCATTACTGCACGATAAAAGTGTTTTTGCATTTGTTTCTACTGTTTTCTTGAAAAAAAAAAAAACAAAAATACAAAAAAAACCCTTTTTATTTTCCCACCTTACTAAACTAGAAAAGTCCAGTTTCAGATACCTGCTGATAGCTGGACTCTGTTTAACCTTCTGTGTTGGCCATTCCTAACTTGGGCAAAAAGGAAGTTTCTTTGTTCACCAGTGAGACTGGGGAGTTCTGAACAGCCTACCTGCCCTTGGAGGAGTGGTTTCTGCCCAGAAACTGTAGTTTTATTGGCCATTTTTGGGCTAATTTCTATTTCTTTAATCTTTCTGATATAAAAACTGCATTTGCACGATTTTGTGCTCCAGGCAGCGCCAGTTAGCTAGGGTTAAACTATTCCTGACTCCACGAAGTCTACTCTTCAGTTTTTCCCTTGGAACTAGACAAACCTTCAACTTTAGCACTCAAACCATTCATTTTACAGCCCAGCACTTGCTTAAAACTCATAACAAGCACTAAATACTCCTAGCACTAGCCCCCCCCCCCCTTATACTGTCCAGAAGGACAAGGCTATCTATTCCTACCCACCAGTCAATCAGAAAAACAGCTCACTCTACCTATTCAGGCATGTCCAAAGGGCAGTTTCCGGTGTACTCTCCAGTCCAACTTGTGAATCTGGGCATTTTGAGGCAATGTTACAACTGTCTCATGTACACAGACAACCCTCTCCTCCTACCACCAAACACTAATATATGCGAGAGATGCAATTATACAGCCAGACTGGAGGCAAAGCTCTCTTAACCTCAGACTGTAACTGACTGTCAAGAGGAGAAGGGTAATACTTGCAACACACCTCCAGTCTCACATAGACCCAACAAACCAAGACAGGCAAATAACACACATAAATACACGAAAACATACTCGGAGGCTCTAAATAAAAATCTGCAAAAGCAAGTGAGACCTCCAAAGCAGACATCCAAGCAACCTCCACAACCCATCACCAACCATAAAACACATACTTCACATAATCAGTGTGTCACACAATCACAGCCCTTAAGGCAAAATAACATACCCAACACACTAGTGATAGGCGACTCTATAGTCAGGCACACTGATGTCCCACTAACTAGGCTAGACAAGGAGAAGGTTACACTTAGCTGCCTGTCAGGTGCTAGGATCTGCCACATAACACAAGCACTCAGGTCACTGCAGAACAAGTACAAATACAACTCTGTCATTGTACATGTTGGTGTGAATGACCTGAATGTACCTCCCTGGACTACATGAAAAGAGACATGAAAGGGCTCTCTGATCATGTAGCCCAGGCAGGTATGACCCTGACCCTGAGTAGCATTCTGCCCTCACCAAGAATGATGCCACAGTATAAAGAAAAAATGATCAACTTCAACAATTGGCTAAGTTTCTGGTGTCATTCAAAGGGGATCCAGTATCTGTCTGCCTGAGATGACATGCTCGACAAGCCACGTTGCTTCACAAGAGATGGCTTGCACCTGTCACCCTTAGGCTTTCAAATACTGGCAAAGGCTCTTGCCGCCTCCATAGTGCCTTTTTTAGGCAATGCTCAAAAGACAAACCCACCACTGTAAATAGCACAAGTAACCAATAACTGAGGGTAATGGTACTCAATGCCAGAAGTCCAAACCTCAAAATGCACTCACTCAAGGCACTCCTCAGTATGGAGAACATTGATATCTGTGCAGTAACAGAAACCTGGTTTAAGGCACCAGAAAGCACCCCAGCACTACCAGGCTTTAACTCATACCATACCTTTCGGCCACAGAACCTGGACCGAAACACAAAAGGGGAGGTGTATCCATATTCATCAAGGATACTCACATCTCCAGGTTAGTGGCATAGCACGATGCATCAGAGATCATCTAAGTGCAACTAACAACGGGCAAAACTGCTATCCTAATTGTAGTTTGCTACGGATCACCCACCATGACCCAGGATCCCCATTCCGCATTTCTGGAGACACTGGGAAATATGAAGGTCCTACCAAACACCCTAATGCTGGGTGATTTCAACTACCCAAACATTAACTGGGAGAACTACTTAAGTACTAACTCCCTTGCCCAACGCTTCCTAGAATTTATAAACTCAAATGCCCTGGATCAACTGATCAACACCCCCACCAGAGGGAACAACATATTGGAACTGGTCATCACCAACATGGGCGACCGGTGTTCCACACCTGACGTCAACCCCTCGCTGGTTAGATCAGACCATAGACTAATCACTCTGGATATTCACATTCCACCCCCAACCCCAATCAAGGAAACCACTGTGAAAAACGTTTCAAAACTTCACATTGCTTAAGACCAAGGTGGAAAGGTTCACAGCCCCCACGTCAATGGACAATGCTGTCCAAGCTGCTGAAACCTATACAAAGGCACTCTATGATCATCTGCAGGAATGCATGGATCATGCTATCCCAAGTAAAACTAAGACTTACTCCTCCAAGAAAAGGAAACGAGTCTGGTGGACCCCTGCCATAAACATGCTCTACAACAGAAGGAGGAAACTAGTACAGATAAGAGCAAAATCCCTAAAAGGAAAGACATCCCTGATCAGTATCAGCAAGAAACTACAATCCCTTATTAAATCATCCAAGAACCTAAGTGGAAACTCTCAGATCTGCTCTGAGTTGGTGCAGAATGGCACAAAATACACTGAACCGACTGATATTGCCAACACTTTGGCTGACAGGTTCAGTGCAAACATCACACCCCTCTCACCCCCTAAGGGCCCATAACCATACCAGAAGAATGTAGTGCCCCAGCAATCACTGACACACAGGTTAAAACAGCCCTATCCAAAGCCAAAAACACAGCCTCAATGGGATCGGACGGTGTCCCAGGCTGTGTCTTACAAGAGCTCCAAAATGAACTAACCCCTCACCTAAACACACTGTTCAAACGCAGCCTCTATACAGGCTACGAACCCACAGAGTGGCACACAGCAACAGTTATCCCACTCCACAAAGGTGGCACCACAGTGGGCCCTGGGAACTACCACCCTATAAGCCTGACTAGCCTGGTCTGCAAGGCTATGGAGGGCATCATCATGGAACTCATTAACAGAGACATTGGGAACCTCCAAACTTTGGACCCCACCCAGTTTGGTTTTGTTAAGGGCAGATCATGCCTCCTAAACCTGGATGATTTCTCTGAGACAGTTACCAAGACATTAGAAGAGGGTAAGGAGGTCCACACCACCCACCTAGACCTTGCAAAGGCTTTCAACACCATTCCCCATTCTGGTATTATAGACAAACTCACCGACCTGAACATTAACCCCTACATCATGAGATGGGTTGCAAATTGGCTCATGGACAGAACCCACACGGTGAGAGTTGCAGACTCTAGGTCCGACTCTAAACCGGTTATAAGTGGCGTCCCCCAGGGTTCAGTCCTAGGACCCCTCCTATTCGGTATATACTTCTCAGAAGTACAGGCAAGCACAGGAGGACTTTGGTTGATCAAGTTCGCAGACAACTGCAAACTTGGGGCCATAACTAATTCTCTGGCTGATACCGACACCCTCCAGAAGGGTCTCACTGAGATGGATACCTGGTGTCAAAATCATGGCCTCAAGCTGAATGCCAAAACGTGCATAATCATCCCCTTTGAAAAAAACAAAGTACTTGCGAACTACCACATAGGTGGTAGTCCCCTAAATACAGAAAAAGTAATAAGGGATTTGGGGACCCAAGTATATAGTAATCTCTCCTTTGATAATCATATTGCCAAGGTGGTTATAAAATCCTTCTACATGGCCCACCTAATCTCAAAAGGGTTCGCATCCAGAACAAAGGAGGTTATTGTGCCTCTCTACTCATCACGTATTAGACCCATTATAGAATACAATGCCCCATTTGGGATGTACCTTACAAGACACCTGCAACACATGGAAAGACCACAAAAGTACCTCACCAACAGGATTATTGGCCTCAAACAGATGACCTATGCAGCCTGACTAAAGAAATTCCAGCTGTATTCGGTTGCATACCGCTTACTCAGAGGTAATCTCTGCTTGACATACAAGGCCATGTCCAACCCAGAATTGATGGATATACTCCACCTAATAAAAACAAATCCCTGCGAGCCACACGGTCTAGGGATATAAACCTTTCCACAATGATAAATAGGATGTGCTGGAGGAATAGATTCCTGTCCCAGAGACTCCCCATGCTTTGGAACAAGATTTCAATATACATCAGGCAGAGCCCCTCACTAGCACTCTTCAAGAGAAACCTTGACGGGTGGATGGAAAACAGAAAATTTACCCTGGGGATCACTGCAGTGGCTCTGCTGTACAGAGGCGCAGGGAACTAATGGCTCTGCTGGTCAGAGGCACAGGGAACTAATCAAAGTGGGTGGCAAAAGCCAACACACTCTGGCTAGGCTTATAAATGCCCTTGGGCAGATAGCCAAGTACTTACCTATGAACCTATTTAACAAATCAATAAAGTAGTGAAGATTCCCCTTTTCTTTATATATTGATGATAAACATATCTAATTTTCGAGAGGGAGGATATGAATATGTTCTCGTATTACAAAATGTTGGTAGCGATCCAACATCCTTATTTATTAGAATTGTATGACAGTAACAGAGTTGGTGAGAATCCTTTATCCTTAAAATATTCCCTTTTCTTGTTTCCCCTTCCTTCCATTCATACTCCTAAGATTATTGAAGTAGACCATAATAGATCTCATTTAATTAAACTGAATAATAGGGTGGTATGTATTATGGAAATGAGTGAGATATATAACTAATAATTGCTAATATCAATTCCCCCACAAAAATAAGATAATTTCAGTATAGTTAACTAAAAGTCTAAAGATATTATCAGACTGTCTATACAGTGGTATAAGAAAATATAATAATGTTTAAACAGTGGTAAGTTATCAACAACTGCCTCATGTACACAGACAACCTTCTCCTCCTCCCAACAAATTCCAACACATGTGAGAGGTGCAACCATATAGCCAAACTGGAGGCTAAGCTCTCTCAACTCAGTACTGGCGTAACCAGTCAGGAGGAGAAGGAAACCACACTCACTAAAATTCCAGTCTCACATACACCTACCATGACAGCAAACCAAACACATAAACACACAAAAACATACTCTGAGGCTCTAAATAAAAATCTGCCTAAGCAGCAGACCTCCAAAGCAGGCACCCAAGCAACCGCTACCCCAAAACAAAACACGTGCAACACACAGCTCACAAAGCCAGTGTGCCGAACAGTCACAGCCCTTAAGGCTAAACAACACACCTGATACACTTGTAATAGGTGACTCTATCGTCAGGCACACTGACGTCCCGCTCACCAGGCTGAACAAGGAGAAGGTCACGGTGAGCTGCCTGTCAGGCTCTAGGATCCGCCACATAACACAAGCACTAAGGTCACTCCAAGGCAAGTACAAATATGAATCAGTCATTGTCCATCCTGGTGTGAATGACCTGAGACGTACCTCCCTGGACTACATGAAAAGAGACATAGAGGAGCTCTCTGAGCATGTAGCCCAGGCCGGTATGACCCTGACCTTGAGTAGCATCTTACCCTCACCAAGAATGATGCCACAATATGAAGACAAGATGATCAATTTCAACAATTGGCTTAAGTATTGGTGTCATTCAAAGGGATCAATGCCTGTCAGCCTGGGATGACATGCTCGACAAGCCACGATGCTTCGCTAGGGACGGCTTGCACCTGTCACCCCTGGGCTTTCGGATATTAGCAAAGGCTCTTGATACCCCCATAGTGCCTTTTTTAGGCAAGGCTCAAAAGACAAACCCACCTCCATAGATATCACAAGGGATAAGAAACTAAGAGTAATGCTACTCAATGCCAGAAGTCTAAACCTCAAGATGCACGCACTCAAAACTCTCCTTAGCATGGAGAACATCGATATCTGTGCAGTAACAGAAACCTGGTTCAAGGGTCCCGAGAGCACCCCAGCACTACCAGGTTATACCTCATACCATGCTTTTCGGCCCCAAAACTTGGACCGAACCACAAAAGGAGGGGGAGTATCAATATTCGTCAAAGATACCCACACCTCCAGGTTGGTGGCACAGCATGAAGCATCAGACACTATCCATGTGCAACTAACAGTGGGTAAAACTGCCTTCCAGTTTATAGCCTGCTACAGACCACCCTCCCAAACCCAGGAACCCCACTCGGCCTTCCTGAGAACACTGGAAAATATGAAGGTCTCTCCAAACACCATTATATTGGGCGACTTCAACTACCCAGACATAGACTGGGAGCATTACTCTAGCTCCAACACCCTATCCCAAAGGTTCCTAGAATTTATAAACTCAAATGCTATTGAACAACTTGTTACCACTCCCACAAGAGGGGAAAACATACTGGACCTGATCATCACCAACATGGGGACTCTATGCTCCAGACCAGAAGTGTATCCCTCACTGGTAAGATCAGACCATAAACTAATCTCACTGGATATTCACATCCCGACCCCACACCCTGCCCAGAAAACCACAGTGAAAAACTTCTCTAAAGCAAATTTCACACTCCTCAAAACCGAGGTGGAATCCTTCAAAGCCCCCGGGCCTGTGGAAAATACGGCCCAGACCGCAGAATCCTTTATAAACGCATTCTATGAACACCTTCAGGAATGCATGGATCATGCAGTCCCAAATAAAACCAAGACCCAAGCCTCCAAAGGCAGACGTCCTGTCTGGTGGATCCCAGCCATAAACAAACTATACAATAGAAGGAGGAAGCTACTACATGATAGAGCAAAATCCCAAAAAGGGAAGGCATCTCTGATCAGTATTAGCAAAAAACTACGGGCACTCATCAAAATCGTCTAAGGCCAGCTTTGAGAGAAAAATTGCACAGGACACTAAGGATAATCACAAGGCTTTCTTTAGTTATGTTAGGAACCTGGGTGGGAATTCCCAGATATGCTCAGAATTAGTCCAAAATGACAAAAAATACACCCAACCCACAGACATTGCCAACATCCTAGCTGACAGGTTCAGCACAAACTTCTCCCCCCCCCACCAAAAGGGCAAATATCTATCCCAGCAGAGTGCTGCCCCCCTGACATCTCAGATGCTCAGGTAAGAGCCACCCTCTCCAAAGCAAAAAACACAGTATCAATGGGACCAGACGGTGTCCCGGGCTGCGTCCTACATGAACTCCAAGAAGAGATAAACCCAAACATAAACCTACTGTTCAATCTCAGCCTCACTACAGGATATGTACCCAAAGAGTGGCGTACAGCAACAGTGGTCCCTCTCCACAAAGGTGGTGCCTCAACGGATCCTGGAAACTATCGCCCCATAAGCCTGACTAGCTTGGTCTGCAAAGCTATAGAAAGGATCATCATGGACCTCATAAATAAAGATATTGGGGACCTACAGACACTGGATCCTACCCAGTTCGACTTTGTTAAAGGCAGATCCTGCCTCTTAAACCTGGTTGATTTCTTTGAAACAGTCACCAAGGCCATTGACGAGGGGAAGGTGGTCCACACAGCCTACCTGGACCTCGCGAAAGCCTTAGATACAATACCCCACTCTGGCATTATAGATAAGCTCACCAGCTTAAATATAAACCCCTACATCACTAGATGGGTTGCAAACTGGCTCAAGGACAGAACCCACATGGTTAGAATTGCTGTAGCCATGTCAGACTCCAAACCAGTTACAAGTGGCGTCCCACAAGGCTCAGTCCTGGGACCTCTCTTGTTCAGTATATATTTCTCGGAGGTACAGGCCAACACGGAAGGACTGTGGCTGACCAAGTTTGCAGATGACTGCAAACTGGGCGCCATAATTGACTCTCCAGCCAACACAAGCATCCTCCAAAAGGGCCTCATAGAAACAGACAACTGGTACCAGAGCCATGGCCTCAAGCTAAATGCCAAAAAGTGTATAGTCATCCCCTTTGGCAAAAAAAAGTGCCTACAAATTACCACATAGGTGGTAATCCATTAAGTACAGAAGAAGTAATTAGGGACCTGGGGACCCAAGTTGATAGCAATCTCTCATTTGACAACCACGTGGCCAAAGTGGTTAGAAGAACATTTTATATAGCCCACCTAATCATGAAGGGATTCACATCTAGATCAGGGGAGGTCATTGTGCCTTTTTACTCATCCCTCATCAGACCCATAATTGAGTACAATGCCCCTTTTGGGATGTACCTTACCAGACACCTGCAGCAACTAGAAAGATCCCAAAAGTACCTCACCAAGAGGATCAAAGGGCTCAAACAGATGCCATATGCTGCCCGGTTAAAGAAACTCCAGCTCTACTCAGTGGCATACCGCCTGCTCAGAGGCGATCTCTGCCTGACGTATAAAGCCATGTCCAGCCTGGAATAAATGGACATGCTGCACCTCAGAAAATCCAAATCCCATCGAGCTACGCGCTCAAGAGACTTGAACCTCAGCACTGAAATAAATAGGACATGCTGGAGGGATAGATTCATAACCCAGAGGCTCCCTTCACTCTGGAATAAAATCCCAGTCCAGGTTAGGCAGTCCCTCATTGACTCTCTTCAAGAGGAATCTTGATGAGTGGATGGGAGATCGTAGGTTTACCCCGGGTATCACTTCTGTGTCACTGTTAGACAGAGGCACAGTATACTAACCTCAAAAAAGGACATAGCAAAATTAATTTAAAATGGGTGGTGAAAGCCAAACACACTCTGGCTAGGCTTATAAATGCCCTAGGGCAGATAGCCTAGTATGAACCTATGAACCTATAAATGATGCTGAGGGCAACTCAGTACTACATACGCCTGAGAAAGTGTATTCCTACTCTTATAAAGATTCTTCTTAATTAGGCAGATAAATACAGATTTAATTAACAATAAACAATTGTATGCAATTTTTAGTTATGGGTGATGACAACATTTGAATTAGCATTGCATCTAAGCCATGGATAATAACATCTGCATTTACAAGTGTTGGTTAAGGAATGAAGCATTATAAGAAGATTGGGTATTAGTTTGCTACAGTATGTCTGCATGTCTAGTACAAACCACATATCAATTACACCAGTTATGATTCCAGCTTCTCTACTATGCACTTGACTTGCTTCTGATTTAAATCATTAATGTTAATACAAATCATGAAATTCTTAAACATTGCTTGCTAAAGCATCATATATCTTATTTAAACTTAAAACCTACATCTTTAATCACTTATAGTAATGAGAACGTTAAGTACTTCTAAGTGAAGAAATTAACCCATCAGAAATTCATATAATAATTACAAGACATACTGTTTAATTAGGTTCATTTTCATTAAAGATCATTAAACTTCCCACCCTTCAGGAAGTATAACAACCAATCAGATTTGTTTACTTCATTCCCATAGCATTCCATTGTACTCGAGAGCTCAGTACAATTTAAGAAGCCAAATAAACTGTCGCATGAGCTGTCTCAAGCTCAGAAAAGCTTCAGCACTTTGCAATGATATGAATATAATTCTCCTGCCCATCTAGTTCCAAACAACAAACTTTTCCTTTCTCTCTTCCCCTGAAAGCCAACCCATCTATGAAGTCCGTTGGTAAGCAACAAGTCCCAGGCCCATGAATTCCACACAACCAAATTTCACAACTACATCTAAGCAATCAGAAACTCCGGTTTCCTGTTAACTCAATATGTCATATAGCAATACAGTCTCAACATAATACTCAACAAACAGACAATTCAAACATCAAACATCATATGTCATACACTCCAACAGTAGAAACAACTCACTCCTTTCATCTTACAGCACAAGTCCCTCTAGTCCACTTAAAAAAAAAAAATTTTAGCGAGTTTTATTCTACTAACTGCTCCAGACCAACTAAAGCTATGTAAACAACCTCTCAACAACTCACTATCAATCCCAGTATTCTTCTATGGATTATAGTGCCAATGTCCAATGAATCCAATGTGCAAACGAGGTTCCAAAGGACATATCGCACCAGCCCATATCCTAATCCCACTATTACCTTGACTATGGTGCAAATGAACACATTTCTTTAGCCCACATAAAGCGTCTCCATCTCAGCCAACCTCCCTAACTCATTTACCTTTGCTTTACCCCTTCCCTTATTAATCAAGTACCCATAGCTTATCTCCTAATCAACCACAAACAAACAGCCAGAATATCCTCCATGTTGCAGACTCCAGTATAATATTTCAGGAAACCAAAAATGAAAATGGATTGAATGGCAATCAGTGGTCACATAGCATAAGCCGCATAGGAAGCAAGCAAATCAGACTCTACACAGATCACAGCCATTTGGATCATGATCCACAACTAAACTTAGTGAAGCAGAAAGGCTCACATATCAGAAAGCGGCAGACAAGAGTTTATTAAGCTGCTGAAACATTTCCATCTTGATTATTGGCAAAATGTATATGCAAGGACATAACATTTATTTTTTAAGTCAGAAATGAAATATTTTTATCACAGCTCTACGAATCAAGCCAGTAGAAGGTCTCATCTTTAAATGTAAATATTAAAAAAAAAAACACTCTATTTACCAAAATTAATGTTGTACGTAAGGAAATAAAGGGAACCAGAATCAGTAAGGCTCAATTATTCATTTTGAGCTATGAAACTGAGAACATCCCACTGTTTAACCCTACTATCAAGTTAAAACTAATAAATTGCTACTAATAAGATAAAATAAGACATTTCATTTCTCGTGTGTGTGTGTGTGTGTGTGTGTGTGTGTGTGTGTGTGTGTGTGTGTGTGTGTGTATATATATATATATATATATATATATATATATACTTATGGACACGTGTTGAACATACCTTATTTTAAAATGTAAAATAGACACATTTCAGA
This sequence comes from Protopterus annectens, assembly GCF_019279795.1. Lineage (NCBI taxonomy): Eukaryota > Metazoa > Chordata > Ceratodontiformes > Protopteridae > Protopterus > Protopterus annectens. The sequence continues at coordinate 498,714,238 of NC_056737.1, forward strand.
TATGTCAGTTTCCAGTAGATCTAGTAGGGACAGCTATTTTTGATTCAGTTTTTTGTTTTTTCTTTTTAACATAAGTCCAGGATGTCTTGTCAGTGACTCTTTTCAAGGAAGGAGATGCCCAGTCCATATGCAGATATTGATATAATATTATTATTTTTAATAAATGCATTGGCTTCTTCTAAATTGTTAAAGGTTCTCATTTCACTTAGATGCAAGATTTTTATTCCGGCAGGAAAGGCAAGTTGTGTTTTAATATTATTTTGCTTTAGTAACTTTAGTAGTGGCCAAGCTTTTTTCCTCTGTTCTAACACTCTAGAAGAATACTCATTGTCAAATCTTACTGGATTTTGATTGTATTTTAAGGGGCTCTTCCTCCAGGCTGTTTTTTTAGTACTAACTCTTTATCCAAATAGGGTACAAACTTTATTACTATTGATCTTGGTGGTGTAGAAGAAGATGTTGATGGTGATCTTCCTAAAGCTCTATGAGCCCTCTCAATACCATATGAGAGACCATCTTTTCAATCCAAGACTTTTGAAATCCATGAGTTTAAAAATGTGATAATGTCCTCTCCTTCAACTCTCTCAGGGAGTCCAGAAAATTCTTTGTTCTTCTCTCCCTGTTTTCTAGGTCATCCACTTTATTGAGAAGCCAAATGTTTTGTTTGATGAGAAGTTCCTTCTGTGATTCTTTTTCTTTAAGCCTTCCCTCTATGTCATTCAAAGAAGTTTCTATGTTAGTTATTTTAGTCTGATGTTGTTGAATAAGTTCCTTAACTGTATCCGTTTGTTTTTGACAATTCTCCTTGAGATTTTGTAGATTTTCCTTGAAGTCATCCATTTTCAATGACAGCTCTTGTAATGTATTTGTCACCAGTTGCAGTTCTTTTTTCAAAGCCCAGTCAGAGTGAGAATTCTTCAAGTTGCTCATCTCAGCAAGTTATATTTTTGTAAAAAAAATGTCTGTAAAAAAAGCATAGTAAATCAGGTGATGTAACAAACTCTGATAGCTTATTTCCTTTTTCAAAGCATAATACTGGAGTTTGTACAGTGTCTTTCGGACTACTGGAGAATCAGTTTGATTTCCAGATAGTACAGAAAAAAAAACGGATAGGTGGCAACCCTAATTTCAGCTACATGGCTTCTGAATGCTGATGACTTTTTACTTTTTAAGTTTTTATGGCTACATTCAGGCCAATAAACCCAAACCCCACAGCCACAAAGGCTGAAACATGCATGTCCACAGACTTAGAAAGTAAAAAGTAATGGTTATTTAGAAGCAGTATAGCTGAAACATTTGACATCTTTAAGGAATCATTTGCAAATATCCCATGGGGCTCCATTACAAGAGATTTAAGGTATCACATGGTGAAAACTCTAACTTGGCTGGATTTTTCTTGTGTGTGTGTGTGTGTGTGTGTGTGTATATATACATATATATATATATATATATATATATATATATATATATATATATACATACTTATATATATCTATATATGCATATATATATATTTATACATATATATATATATATATATATATATATATATATATATATGTAGGGTCTATATCATATATTAGAAATTCCAAAATGTTAAACACCATATGTTCGAACTTGGAATTTCGAATATTGAAAACATCGAATGCTCAGAATAGTGATTTTTTTCCCAGGGAAAAAAATTGCTGTTCTGAGAAACATACACACAACACAAGCACACCAAAATAAATAAACCACTCACATACAGTTAACAAAACCCAACCCCACACTAAACCACACATACATTACTAACTATCCACTTACCTTAACCTGCACCCTAACCCTAAGGTCTGTAATTATTGCACACATACCCTATGAAACTGTACACAAACAAGGCAATTAATACACACATACAGTTAACAAAAGCCAACCCTACACTACACCATACATACATTACTAACTATCCACTTACCTTAACCTGCACCCTAACCCTAAGGTCTGTAACTCTCGCACCACAGTGGACGAAACAGCGAAACAACAGAACGTCCCACCGAAATCTTGCCCTAGGTAAGATTTCGATGTTCCGGGGCTTCACTATTTTCATAATTTGATGTTGTGGGTTCGATGTTTTAACATTCGGCGTTTTACTTCTTCGAAGTTTTGATATAGACCCACATTCGTATTTATCCATACAGATACATACACATCCTTCACATATACTCATGCATAGGCAATGGTACTTACAAAAATTAGGAAACTAAGTCTTTAATTCTTCAACAAAAGAAAGTTAAAGTAAAAGCTATTAGATGTCATTATACAGATAATTAGCATGAAAAAGAGCAATCTTAATAATTCTGCTTCCTTCAGGATCTGTTCACACACATCAGGCAATTTAAGGGAAAACAATGAGCCTTTTAAGTGTAATTACTAATTTTGAACTTTTAAAGGCACCCAGCTAATTTTCAAAATCGATCTTAAAACAGTTATAATTTGCTGCTCCTTCAATAGTATACTTAAGTTAAAAAAATACAGACAAAATGACTGCTCGTGGTTGGATTTGTTTCCCACATAATGGGTTTTATTCACTGCACATCCCTCTTACTAAACATAGCAAACTCCAAACTTTCCATAAAACAAAACTATACACACACACACACATATCCAAGGTCAGTGTTTTGGCAATTTTGGATTTAGAACAGTGAGGGAGTTTGACATAAGTAATATAAGTAATTTACTTCCAACTAGATCCGTTACATAAATAATGAGATAATCAGTATTAGGGCTGAAGAGCTACCATTATCTACATCAGACATGTGGTTCAGTACTGCAGCTGGACTCCTATACACATTAACCATTTAATTATAACAATTAATTATCAAGACCAGTGTCTTGCAAATCAGTTCAAGCAACATTTTGTGTGTCCCCACACCTCTGTTACGTCATTGCTCTCTGCCTGACTTTGTACAACCTCTGGGATGGGTACAATATTATTTTTTAATCAGTATCCTGCAACCTTCAAGATCATGCAACCTCAGAGTGAAAATAATAAGCTATTGATACTGGCCCAAAAATCCAACAACTACTACCGTACCACTACCACAACCCCTATTTAAAAGAGAACTCAAAAAATACCTCACATCTCATTGGCTGTGCTCTTGTTCTAAACCTAACTAACAACTTCACTAATACATGTCTTGCTACCCAACCTGCTGTTTAGCCAAGTATCTATGCCTCATAGCATTTGAATGTCTAAGGATTGTGAATTATGAAATCTAACTGTATTCTATGTTCACATTTTCTGATACGTCTCTGGCAATCAGATGTAAGTTTGCAAATTGTGTATATTGATCTCTCCCTGCATTCTTTGTCTATATTTTTCTAAACATGTCTGCCTGAGTTTATCACTCAGTGATGTATGTACTGTCTCTTTTTTGGTACGTGGAGCTTTCCTCCCCAGGCCTTCGCTGACAATGGACATATATCCAGTTGGACTATCCCAGTCAACAAATGTAAAATAAAAATAAATAAAAGGGTAGGGCAGTACTAACAAAGCACTTTACATTTGGTGTGCAGGGAGCTTCCAAGCCTGTAAAAACATATGCACTTTGTATTAAAGGATTTCATATAACACTTTTTTCTTGACAAATAAGCATTTATGCATGTCATATAGTTTCAAGTTGACAAAGATGACAGCACAGTGTGACTTGGTAGTTTAGTCTCATTATTATAGACACTGGAAAAACATGACCGTCATTTAGTGTGCTCTTTAAGATGAGAATATGACCATCAAGTGCCTGTATCCATTCAAAAATACTACTGGTTTGAAGCCAGATCTTGTTCTGAAATTTCATATTACTGAAGGACAGTTACTACAAAGACAAATGAATGTGATGTTATTTCTTACTAATCAAGCAGATGAGAAACCTTACATTTTTAAAACATTTAAAGTTATATGCATTCTAGTTCCCTAGACAAACTTTTTCAGTTAGAAAAAGCAAATTAAAGATGATTTGTAAAAGAGCTATAAAAATGATAAAAGTAAAGCTTGGCAACACATATTATGTATAACGCATTATTCAATAAAGGATCATTACTCTTCAAAAAGGAGCACTCTGATTGGACAGCACAACCAGCATTCTCTTTGTAAAGAAAAAGGTCCATCTACTGAAGTACCATTGAGCGTCCAGACTTTTTTATTGGCATACGCTTGATAACAGAATTGCAAACCTCTTTAACCAGAGACAGAATGAAACATGAAAAAAATTAGATACATTCTGCAAAAGTGACAAAAGAGAAACATCCCTGATTTTCTTCAAATTTTTGTGCTGTCCTTTGTAAAGTTTTTGGGATTTTTTTTTTTTTTTTGTAAATAGTACAAAAAATGCAGCAATGATGCCTTTTTCTTCGTTGCTTCTCTTGCACTGCACTGATGTACAATGCAAGTGTGGGAAAATAAGTCCCATATGCGTACACAGTATGTCAGCAAACAGAAGGCAATGCAGAAGAAGACTTCAGCAGCATTGTACAAAGACATTACTTAAAGGTAAGCAATTTCTTTCTTAAAATAGCTTCATTGTATAACTGCAAAACCCTACACCTGGATGCGAGTGTCACAGAATTTAACTTTGGTTGGCTTTACTAAATGAATTGGACTTCATTCCCATTATCAAAGCACGCCAACCAAGGGTAAATTCTGTGATACCCACATCCACAAGTTTTTGTTAAATGAAAGTATATCTTTCAGTTGATTTGCAGTTTGGCAGAGCAATGTGATTTCAGACCACTAAAAGGGGCTGTTCCAGTTTGGTCAGTCAGCACACTGTTTTCTGTTCTTTCTTTGATTTAGCCTCAGAACAAATGAGAGAACAGTTTTATCCATCTATTCACAACCCTTTTCTCCCATTTTTGTATATGGAGTCAGGGTGCCACTTCAACAGTGACAATCATCTAGAGTCAAGGTTTACAAGAACAGTTTTATGGCTTGCATTACTGGGCAAATAACCCAACAGCAGATGGTTTGGACACTTTGTGCCATTGCATATGTCTTAAGGATGGGGATGAAGGATCCACAGTATAAACCTGGCTGACTACTGTCTTAATTTAATTTCAGTATTCACTGAACAATATTCCTCAAAAAGGTAACAACTTTGTTGTTTCACAAAGAAAAAAACTTGCAGAAAAGGCCTCCATGTAGTCTATGTAGCTTGATTCTGATCTCTCCCAGTAGTCTTTAGTTTGCCTTAAAAGCCTGTGTTGATGGGTGTAAATCTACAGAAATATAGTCCTTAAAATCTACAGATACAAAAACCCATACAACTTTCATTTTTAGAAATATATACAGTAATGGAAACATGGTTTTAACAACTATTTGTCCAACTCTTTACCTTCTGCTGACAGAAACAATTAAAAGTGACAAAAATAACATTATATATTCAAACTAAATATTTTTATTTTTTCAAGCACACCACTGTAAGCATTATGAGTGCATAGCATGACTTATATTTTTATTTGCTGAATAATTATTTTGATAGCAACATAAATTATTTAATTCTAAGAAAACTTTTAAGTCACAACTTAACCACAAAATTGCACCAAATCAGTTCACTACTAAGTCATACATTTTGGTAATTATTGACATTGAAATTGTTAGCTTAACCATTTCATTATAACCTATTTGTTACACATATTAGCTTTCATAAATGTTGAACGATGTTCCCATAAACAGGTGATTTTTGAGGAATATAGTCTGTGATTCTAGATAGCTTTACGGTCTTTTCACTAATTTTATAACATATGTGCACTGTTATGCACCTTTGAACCAACTACTAACCCTTCAACTAAACAATGCTGTCTCCCCATTCAACAACACTTTCATCAGTGTTCTAAATCTGTACATCCCTATACAAAACAAATGAATAAAATCAAATCCAGCACCCTGACTCTCCATACAAACCAACCAAATTATGAACCAGTGGGACAAAGCATGCAATACCTGGAGAGAAAAAATATAACACAGTCTAACCTACAAAAATATAAATACCCCAGAAACAGCACCAAGTAAAGGATTAAATAAGACAAGAAATCAAAATACACCAAACTCCAAATTTTAAATCAAAAGAACCCAAAACTCATCTGATCTTCACTCAGTCAACTACTAAATCCATGCCAAGTCACCCAACCTAGCCCCTCTGTTGTCCCTCATTCAGCTCACTCACATGACTTTGGCCTCCTAGTTCAATACACACTTCACCAACTCATTAACTTCTTTCCTAAATCTCTTAAACTACTTACTCTTAACCATGACTATAGCAGGAAACATTTTTTTTCCTGGAACCCATCTACACCTCCACTGTAAAAAAAAAATCCTTCTAAAACTGAAAACTACCACTACTGCCCCAGATAACCTCCTAGGAGAATACATTAAAATGGCTGCCAGTGCTCTGGCCTATCCAGTTTCTATATTAATTAATCAAGCCATTAAAGGAAGGTATGTTTCCATTATCCTTTCACAAGGGTGGCACTTCCATTGCTTTTACGAAGTATAGACCAATAGCCATTCTACTGACCTCTCAAAAGTCCTTCAGAAATGTATCCATATGAAACTACTCATCTTTATTTCCAACACAGCATGGCTTCCTCCTTACTCATTGTACTACTACTACTGCCCTCCTTAACTTCTTAACCACTTTTACCAAAACAGAAATGAGAAGAAACCTACTCTCCGACATCTTCCTTGATCTATCAAAGGTTTCTGATATTGTTTTACAAACCAAATTGCTACAAAATGTTCCTCCCTAAGGTCTAGATACAGCCACACTCACTTGGTTTGACAGCTACCTGCCCGGAAGACAATAGGCTGCTAAATAGCAAAACAGCATCATCCATTTCCTTTCTATAGCAGTTGGACTCACCCAGGGCTACATTCTAAGCCCTCTCTTATTCAACATATCTGGTAAATCACCACCCCCTTGTGAAGATAGGTGAGGGCTGCCAGCCTAGCTAGATAAAATTTTGTAGATAATTCTCTAATTTGTAAATATTAATATAAGCCACAGGCTTGTTCTCTTAAATGTGAAAAGACTGTATTGGATGTTGAACTGCAAAAATGTGACAGCAGTGAACTCTGCTGTAAGAAAGCTAAGTCAAGCATTTTATGACTGTCTTTGATCTCAGAGCTCAGAGCCAAGATGTCTAAATGAAGGAATTCTGGCTATTGTTTTGAGGCCAGAGTTAATGGCTAGAATTTACATGTATAATTTCTTTTATTGCTCTGGCTTCCTGACCAGCTGCAAGATCAAAAGGGCTATTAACCTCTGAGTTTCTGTTAGCCTGGGAACCAGAAAGAAATGATGTAATCTGAAATGAATCAGTGGTTTTGTGTTATCAATTTAAGGACAGACAGACGTTGAGCATTTAGCATTTGTTTGAGAACATCCAACTCACCAGCACTTTGCCTGTGGTCTATATGTAAGTTTATTTTAGAACTGTGTTTTCTCATACCATATTTTTCCATAAATAAGACCTAACCAGAGAATAAGGCCTAGCATGGTTTTCCAGGTTGGTCATGATATAAGCCCTACCCCAAAAATAAGGCCCAGTTAAGATCGTCAATAACACACGACGGACACGTTGAATTATAAATAATAATATTATTGACACCTGTTGACTGAGATTATCATACTCTGCTCACCATTTTTGGACCATTTGGACACCCAACTTCTTCTCTTTACAGAAGGTCATAAGATTCTTTCCCTGGGAGTCCTCCATGATTCTTACTGTAACCCTAATCCTTACTCACACTTGACATTTGAAATCCTTGGCCCATAAACACTGGCAAGTATACTTTGATTGGTCAAAGTACAGACAATGCATGTAAAATGTGTGCACTTGATAACAAATGGGTGTGGTTGTGTCTTCTTAACTGTCACCATTTTTGTTGCCACTCCTGTCTCCTAAATCTTCAATTAACCCCCCAGTCAAGATGAGTGCAAAAAGAAAGAGCTATTCCATCGAGTACAAGAAAGTAATTGTGGAGGACTCCTAGGGTAAGAATCTGATGGCTTTCTGCAAAGAGAAGAAGTTGGATCTCTGAATGGTCCAAAATGGTGAGCAGAGTATGATAACCTCAGTCAACAGATGGACGAGGGAGAATGAGAAACTGCTACACCTGGAAGATGAGTAAAAGGAAAGGCAGAGGCAGCATGAAAAGGAGATGCTGACTCTTCACCAGAGTCATGGAGGTAACGGGGAAGGGAGTAACTTGACCCCAGAAGCACAAAAGGTCAGTAAATTTCTTCCACAGTTTACAGAGGGGGATAATTTTGATAGTTTCATTCATATGTTTAGGAGGGTATGTAAGCAGTATGATGTTGACCAAAGGCTCTGGGTACAGTTCCTTACCCCCATACTCCATAGTAAAACTGTAAGTGTATTGTTTAAAATTTCTGATCAGGAATGTTTTGATTATACTACTGTTAAGAACTGCTTGTTAGAATTTTATAAGCTAACACCCGAAATGTATAGGAAAAATTTTCGTGAGCATAGACGCAAGGCAGATGAAAGTGTGTGTGAATATGTTGCTGAACTGAGCACTTACTTTAATAAGTGGGTGAGTGGATGTCAGGTCACCACTTTTGAAGGGCTGGCAGACTTTTGGGTGAGGGAACAAGCCCTTAGCACTTTGCCTGAGGACATGAGGATCTGGTTAGCTGATAGACAATGTGTTACTTCAGATGAGTTGGGGAAGAAGAGAGACCTATACCTAGCAAGTAGGGCATCCCTGCACAGGAAAGTGGCACCCAGTATTGCTCATGGGTCTAAAGGAACCCATGGTGGGTGTGAAGATTGGGTAGAGATGGGTGAAGGCTGCTAGTCTAGCCAAACAGAATTTGGTACATAATTCTGTCATTTGTAAATATAAATTTTGAACTACAGGCTTGCTGTCTTAAATGTAAAGAAATAGTGTTACATGTGACACCAGTACACTCTTCTGGCTAAAGTAAAAGCATGTGGTGACACTTTGAAGTAGCAGTGGTAATGAAAAGTCTAGATGAAGAAATTCTTTCTATTGTTTTAACCAAGAGTTAAACTGCTTGATTTAAATATGCAAATTTTTTTTTATTGCTCTGTTCCTGATCAGCTGCAAGATAACCAAAGGGAGATGTTAAGAATGTAAATGCAGTTAATGTGTAGCCTGGGAACTCCATGAAAGTGTAAAAGATGATGTAATGTTTATCAGAACTGCAATAGCAATTTAAACAGAGAGAATCAGAAGGCATTAAGCATTTTTGTCTTGAACATCCAACTCAGCACTGCCTTATGCTCTCTTTATGTAAGCAGTATGTTAGAACTGTGTTTTCTCCTAGACGTAGCTAGAAGCTAGAAACATTAGACTAAGTGTTTTACTGTGATGTCAGAACTGTACTACTGAATTATTTTAAATATTTCTGGGTGATCTCTGAACTCTTGACTAGCACTGTCAGTGTATGTAGTAGAAAGTATTGTCTTGTGGTTTTAATTATTTATTATTAAATATTTTAAAACCTTTTAACTGTGGCTGGTTTGTGTGGAGATAAGTTAAGCTCTAAGAGTACATTGCATATATATAAGGATCGTGTACCAAGTCACTCTAATAAGCCTTGAGACTGTTTACTCACATCTACCAATTGGATAATAATATTGCACAGTAATAATTGGACACCCTTTAAGGGCCTTTGAGTAGCTGATAAATATTAGCTGGGTGGTGGCAAGTGGTACTACCGTATAGTCTGGGTAAAAGGGGCACAGCTGGAGAACCTGTGCCAGCCTTCCCCAGAAGTGTCTGTGTGGCTGTATGAACTCTTATCTCAAAGTGTGTGTGTATCAGCTACTTGGGCAGGGACACGAAGCACTGGTTGGACACAGAGGGTGCTGGAGATTTTAGCTTGCCCAGCTAGGCTGAGATCTGTACCCTATAGCTGTGCCAGTGGGGAGTCTTATTGAGGACCTGGTGGGCAAGAGAGTGACCAGCCCCGGACTGACTGTGATCTCTGTGTGTACTTAAGGGAAATTGCACTTTACTGTGTGTATTTGTTATCCTTTCCTGATATACGAGACACCCTCTCTGGTGTTAGTAGTGAGGACTGAGGCTCCTTGATTGCTGGGCCAGGGCATAAGCATCACATATTAATTGGTGGCAATGGTTGGGATATCCACCTCACATATTAATTGGGGGCAGTGGTTGGGATAGCCTCACATATTAATTGTTGGGCAGCAGTGGGATAGCCACATCACATATTAATTAGTTGGCAAATACTAAATGGCTTGTAGTGGTGGGGGTAAAGTGAATCCTGTAGCTTGTGTACAGTGAGCTTTGAAGATGTTTTGTACTCTAAAACAGCCATGCAGTGAATACTCAGAGTTCATATCACAACTGTTTCATTTCTTTTGTTAGCTTAGATAGTCAGGGTGAGCAGGCAGCATGTCAGCAGAGGAGTATTTAAAGCTGACAAGGAGCCAGCTGGTGGAGATGTGCCAGGCTAGGGGACTGGTGCATGGAAACCTGACTAAGGCAGACCTGATTGCAGCCTTGGTTACAGTTGCATCAGAAAACAGCAACCAAGAGGACAATCAGACTGGCAGTGGAGATAAAATTCCCTCTGAGAATGGACAGCTCAACCTTTCTGCACTGGACTTAAAAATCCAGCTGGAGCTAAAGAGAATTGAGTTGGAGGCCAGGCATGTGGAATTAGAAGCAAATGAGAGACTGCAACGTTTGCAGGCTGAGAAGGATGAGAAACTGTTATGTCTGCAAGCTGAAGAAAAAGAGAGGCAGAGGCAGCATGAGAAGGAGATGCTGACTCTTCGCCAGAGTCATGGAGGTAATGGGGAAGGGAGTAACGACCCCAGAAGCACAAAAGGTCAGTAAATTTCTTCCACAGTTTAAAGAGGGGGATAATTTTGATAGTTTCATTCATATGTTTGAGAGGGTATGTAAACAGTATGAAATTGACCAAGGGCTCTGATTACGGTTCCTGACCCCTTTACTCCATGGTAAAGCTGTAACTGTTCTGTCCAAAATGTCTGATGATGCAATGTTTTGATTACACTGCTGTAATAAATGTCTTTTAGAAATGTTTAAGCTAACACCTGAAACATATAGGAAAATGTTTTGTGAGCATAAACGCTAGGCAGATGAAAGTGTGTGTGAATATGTTGCTGAATTGAGCACTTATTTCCATTGGTTCATAGGTTCATAGGTTCATACTAGGCTATCTGCCCAAGGGCATTTATAAGCCTAGCCCAGAGTTTTGTGGCTTTCGCCACCCCTTTAGTTTGGAGGATACTATGCCCATTATTTTGCTGTGCCTCTGTCAAGCAGTGACACTGAGATAATCCCTAGGGTATATCTGCGATCTCCCATCCATTGGTCAAGATTTCTCTTGAACAAAGCCAGCGAGGTGCTCTGCCTCACATGTACTGGGATTTTGTTCCACAGCATAGGGAGTCTCTGGGTGATGAATCTATCCCTCCAGCATGTCCTATTAATAACCGTGTCAAGGTTTAAGTCTCCCGCCCTTGTAGTTCTGAGGGATCTAGATTTTTTGAGGTGAAGCATGTTCATCAATTCTGGGTTGGACATGGCCTTGTATGTCAGGCACAGGTCACCTCTGAGCAGATGGTAAGTGACTGAATAGAGCTGAAGTTCCTTCAGTCGGGCAGCATAGGACATATTTTTGAGACCCTTTATCCTTTTGGTGAGGAACTTTTGGGGCCTTTCCAGTTGCTGCAGGTGTCGTGTCAGATACATTCCGAATGGGGCATTGTACTCAATCATTGGTCTGATGAGTGATGAGTACAGGGGGACGATGACTTCCCTTGATCTAGATGTGAATCCCTTCATGATCAGGTGGGCAATGTAGAAGGTCTTCCTAACTACTTTGGCAACGTGAGTGTCAAATGAAAGGTTACTGTCAACCTGGGTCCCCAGATCCCTGATAACCCCTTCTGCGCTTAGTGGGTTGCCGCCTATATGGTAGCTAGGGGTAACCTTGTTTTTCCCGAAGGGTATGACTATGCATTTTTTGGCGTTTAACTTTAGGCCATGGCTCTGTCACCAGTTATCCGTTTCTATAAGACCCTTCTGAAGGATATCTGTGTCAGATGTGTTCTCAACTATGGCTCCCAGTTTGCAGTCATCTGTAAATTTTGTCAGCCATAATCCTCCTGTGTTTGCTTGTACTTCTGAAAAGTAGATGCCGAACAGGAGAGGGCCCAGGACTGAGCCCTGTGGGACACCACTTGTGACAGGCTTTGAGTCTGACATGGCGCCAGCAACTCTGACCCTGTGGGTTCTGTCACTTAGCCAGTTTGTAACCCATCTTGTGACGTATGGGTTTACATTTAAGCTGATGAGTTTTTCAATGATACCTGAGTGGGGTATTGTGTCGAAAGCCTTTGCCAGGTCGAGGTAGGCTGTGTGGACTGCCTTTCCCTCATCAATGGCCTTGGTGACTGTTTCAAAAAAGTCAACCAAGTTTAAAAGGCATGATCTGCCTTTGACAAAGCCAAACTGGGTCGGATCCAAAGTCTGCAAGTCTCCTATGTCTTTATTTATGAGTTCCATTATGATCCTCTCCATGGCTTTGCAGATCAAGCTTGTCAAGCTGATGGGACGGTAATTTCCCGGGTCGGTGGAGGCACCGCCTTTGTGAAGTGGGACCACAGTTGCCGTACGCCACTCCTTAGGCACGTATCCTGAGGTGAGGCTAAGATTAAACAGCTGCCCTAACTGCGGGTTTAATTCCTCATTGAGTTCGTGGGGCACACATCCGGGGACACCATCTGGTCCCATGGATGCTGTGTTTTTTGCCTTGGAGAAAGCAGTTCTCACCTGAGCGTTAGAGATGTTTGGGGGGCTATAATTCTCTGGTATAGATATCTCACCTTTTGGGAGTTTGCACTGAACCTGTCAGCCAGTATGTTGGCAATGTCTGTAGGTTCAGTAATTTTTACATCATTTTGAACTAATTCTGAGCATATCTGGGAGTTTCCTCCCAGGTTTCCAACATAGCTAAAGAAGGCCTTATGATTGTCCTTTGAGTCCTTAGTGACTTTTCTCTCAAAATTTGCCTTGGATGATTTTATGAGAGATCTTAGTTTTTTACTTATAATGATCAAGGGTGATTTCCCTTTTAGGGATTTTGCTCTATCTTGTAGTAGCTTCCTCCTTTTGTTGTAGAGCTTGTTTATGGCTGGGGTCCACCAGACTGGACGCTTGCCTTTGGTACAAAGAGTCTTTGTTTTGTTTGGGATTGCCTGATCCATGCAGTCCTGTAGGTGCTGGTAGAAGGCATCTGTAAGTGATTCAGCGGCTTGAGTAATGGTTTCCACAGGCTCGGGGGCCTTAAAAGAGACCACACTAGTCTTTAGAAGTGTGAAGTCAGCTTTTGAGAAGTTCTTCACTGTGGTCTTTTTTATCTCAGGTGGGGGTGGGATGTGGACTTCCAGTGAGATTAGTTTATGGTCTGATCTCACCAGTGAGGGGTATACTTCCGGTGTTGAACATTGTGACCCCATGTTCGTGATGATGAGATCTAGTATCTTATCTCCTCTTGTGGGGATGGTGACTAGTTGTTCCATGGCATTTGAGTTTATGAACTCTAGGAACCTTTGGGCTAGAGTGTTGGGGCTTGAGTAGTGATCCCAGTCTATATTCGGGTAGTTGAAATCACCTAGTATGATGGTGTTTGGAGATACATTTATCCCTCCAGTGTTTTCAGGAAAGCTATGTGAGGTTCCTGAGATTGAGAGGGTGGCCTGTAACATGCTACAAATTGCAGAGCAGTCTTGCCTATGGTTAATTGCACCTGGATGGTCTCCGATGCATCGTGCGTTGCCACCAACCTTGAGGTGTGGGTGTCCTTGATGAATATAGACACCCCCCCTCCTTTCTTGGTGTTGTCCGGATTTTGGGGCCGGAACTCATGATATGAGGTAAAACCTGATAGTGCCGGGGTGCTCTCAGGAGCCTTGAACCAGGTTTCAGTCACAGCACAGACATCGATGTTCTCCATACTGAGAAGGGCCTTGAGTGCGTGCATCTTGAGGTTGAGACTTCTGGCATTGAGCAGCATTACCCTTAGTTTTTTTTCCTTTTTTGTGTTCTAGGGTGGTAGGTTTAGAATTTGAGCCTTGCCTAAAAAAGGCACTATGGGTGTGACAAGAGCCTTTGCCAATATCCGAAAGCCCAGGGGTGACAGGTGCAAGCCGTCCCTTGCGAAGCAGTGTGGCTTGTCCAGCATGTGATCCCAGGCAGACAGACATTGGATCCCCTTTGAATGACACCAGAGTTTAAGCCAATTGTTAAAGCTGATCATCTTGTCTCTGTATTGTGGCATCATTCTTGGTGAAGGTAGGATACTGCTCAAGATCAGGGTCATACCTGCCTGGGCTACATAATCAGAGAGCTCCTCTATGTCTCTTTTCATGTAGTCCAAGGAGGTACGTCTCAGGTCGTTCACACCAGCGTGGACAATGACAGAGTCGTACTTGTAACTGCTGTTGAGAGACCTGAGTGCTTGCGTTATGTGGCGGATTCTAGCGCCTGACAGGCAGCTTACTGTGACCTTTTCCTTGCTCAATCTGGTGAGCGGGACGTCAGTGTGTCTGACTATGGAGTCACCAATGACGAGTGTGTCTGGCACTGTGTTTGGCCTTAAGGGCTGTGACTGTTTGGCACACTGACTATGTGGTCTATGTTTTGCATGTGTTGTGTCCTGAGGTGGCAGTTGTTTGGGTGTCTGCTTTGGTGGCCTCTGCTGTTTTGGTAGATTTTTGATCAGAGCCTCCGAGTATGTCTTTGTGTATTTATGTGTATGATTTGAAGTTGTGATAGTACTATGTGAGACTGGGTTTGTGGTGTGTGTGGTTACCTTCTCCTCCTGTCTGGTCTTACCAGTCCTATGTTGAGAGAGCTCAGCCTCCAGTTTGGCTATATAGTTGCATCTCTCGCATGTATTTGTGTTTTGTGGGAGAAGGAGAGGGTTGTCCGTGTACATGAGACAATTGTAACATTGCCTCAATATTCCCAGATTCACCAGCTGAGCAGGAGAGGACACTAGCAACTGATCCCTCGACATGCTAGAAGGAATAGACAAGGACTTAAAAGACTCCGGGGGATGTGGGTGATCGAATGGGGTTTTTGACTGGTGGGGTACTATGTATAATAAAAGTGCTATATCAAGTAAAAAAGTACTTTAGGAGCAAGTGCTAGGCTTTACAGATAGAGAATATTCTAATTAGGAATCAAGTAGAGTTGAGCTTTTTAGATATAGAATACGCTGGTTAGATCAGCAGTACAGTTCAGGGAAGGCTGTTTTAAGGGAAAATTTGAAGAGTGGACTTTAGGTAGCCCTAATAGTTTAACCTTGATTAACCGCCGCTGCTCTTGTGTGCTCCTGTGGCAACTGGTGAGGTGGTTACTTCAGGGAGTCAGCTATGCTGTAGCAGTGAGACTGAAGGTGAGTCACAGCTGCTTGTGGGTACTGATGGTCGCTTGGACAGAGTGACTGCAAAGGCAGAGGTGAGCAGTAGTACCCAGGCTGACAGTGAGGCACCACTGTCAGAGGAAGCCAGACTTCCTATGGAAGGGGAGCTGGGAAGGGTTACAAGGAGAGAGTGTAGACAGGCTCAGCTCTCAGACCCTACATTGCAAGGCCTGAGGCAAGTAGCTAGGGAGGCACCTGATTCTCAAGGAAAGGGGGAATCTGCATACTGGGACAAAGAGTTACTATACAGAGAGTGGACCCCTGAGGGAGAGCTAGAAGGTGGGAGAGTACAGCAGTTGGCAGTGCCTAGAGCCTCCTGTCTGGTGCTTCTAGCCATAGCCCATGATATTCCCTTTGCAGGTCATATGGGTATAAAATGGACAAGGAGGCGTATTATGTAGAACTTCTATTATCCTGGAATTTCCACAGATGTAACAGGGTACTGCAGGAGCTGTGAGCAGTGCCAAAAGGTAGGCAAGGCAGGAGACAAGGTGAGAGCTCCTTCGATGCCTTTGCCTGTGATTGAGGAGCCATTTCAGAGGGTAGCTATGGATATTGTGGGTCCTCTAAGTACCCCAAGTTCCACAGCGAAAAGGTATATCCTAGTGGTAGTGGATTATGCTACACGATACCCTTAGGCAGTGGCTTTGTCCTCCATTGAGTCAGACAAGGTGGCAAATGCTTTGTTAGATATTTTCAGCAGGGTAGGTTTTCCAAAAGAAATACTGACTGACAGAAGTACCAATTTTATGTCAGACCTGCTGGCTTGTCTGTAGAAGTCCGGTGGGGTGAAGCACCTGAAGACCACCCCCTACCACCCCCAGACTGTTTTTTTTTAGAGGTTATACTCTACAATCAAGTCCATGCTACAGGCATTTGTAGATAAGCTTAAGATGGAGGGGGACAAATACTTGTCAAATCTGTTGTTTGCTTACAGAGAGGTTCCCCAGGAATCCACAGGTTTTTCACCCTTTGAGTTGCTGTATGGGCATAGGGTGAGGGGACCTCTAGATTTAATTTGGGATGAGTGGGAAGGTGAGTGCAAGTCTCACAAGGTGTCTGTTGTGGCATACATCCTAAACCTCAGGACAAGGCTCAGGGAACTCATGGGCTTGGCCCAGAGGAACCTGGCAGAAGCCCAACAACAGTAAAAGGTGTGGTATGACAGGAATGCTCGAGCTAGAAAGTATGCTGTGGGGCAGCAGGTAATGGTTCTCATTCCTGTCAGACACAACAAGCTGCAAGCAGCTTGGGAGGGACCCTACAAGGTGGTAAGGAAGGCAAGTGATGTTAAATACATGGTGGAACTGCTAGGCAGACAGCAGGGGCACAAATTGTACCATTTTAATATGATGAAACCATACCATGATAGGGAGGCCCTTGTGCTGAGAATTTGCAGTGGATTGCAGGAGTCTGAGGGAGATCTGGGGACCGATCTCCTCAGTGAGGCTCAGGCTGACACCTCAGTGGAATGAGTAGCAATGTCCCAGCAGCTATCTCCTACCCAGGTTTGAGTCCGAGCAGTGTTGCAGGAGTTTGGGGACATGTTCACTGGGAAACCAGGGAGCATCCCCCTGGTGCAGCACCAGGTGGATACAGGATCCCAAAGGCCTATTAGGCAGGCTCCTTACAGGGTGCCTGAGAGAGTCAGACAGACTCTGAGGGAGGAGGTACAGGGTGCCTGAGAGAGTCAGACAGACTCTGAGGGAGGAGGTACAGGAGATGTGAACTAGGGGTGATTCAAGAGTCCAACAGTCCCTGGGCCTCCCCACTGGTGCTGATGCCAAAGAAAGATGGCAGCACCAGGTTCTGTGTGGACTACAGGAAATTAAATAGTCACACCGAGATGGATGCTTACCCCATGCCTAGGACAGATGAGGCCGTTAGCAGCTGGGTGGGACTAAGTATCTTACAACCATTGATCTTACCAAGGGTTACTGGCAGGTGCCCTTGATTCCCTGTGCTAGAGAGAAGTCAGCCTTTGTGACTCCTTTTGCCTTGTATGAGTTCACAAAGATGCCCTTTGGAATGAAGAATGCCCCAGAGACTTTCCAGAGGCTGGTAGATAAGATACTAGCAGGAGCAGGAGAGTTTGCCCTTGCTTACCTAGATGCTATTGTCATCTACACCCATTCCTGGCTAGAGCACCTTCAGCATGTCAGGGAGGTGCTGGGCAGACTACAGAGGGCAGGGTTGACCATTAAGCTAAGCAAATGTCAGGTGGGAATGGCAGAGGTTTCCTACCTCAGACATAGAGTGGGGAGTGGTAAGATAAAGCCAGAACCTGACAAAGTGGAAGCCATTCAGACATGGCCTGCACCTGTTACCAAAAAGCAGGTGAGGGCATTCTTAGGGACAGCAGGGTACTACAGAAGGTTTGTCCCCAATTATAGTACCATAGCTGCTCCCCTCACAGATCTGACAAGGAAGAACAGGCTAGATAAGGTAGTGTGGTCCCCAGCATGTGAGCAGCCACTCCAGAAGCTTAAAGAAGCTTTGGGAGCACCCCCTGTGTTAGCCAGTCCAGACTACAGCAAATAATTTGTTGAACAGGTGGATGCTTCGAACTATGGATGGGGGCTGTATTTAGCCAGATTTCTTCAGAGGGAGAAGAGCACCCAGTGGTTTATCTCAGTCATAGGCTCCAACCCAGGGAGGAATGCTATGCAGCTGTAGAAAAGGAATGTCTAGCCATAGTGTGGGCACTGCACAAACTTCAGTCTTATCCATATGGAAGAAAATTCACATAATGACAGATCACAACCCTCTAACATGGTTAAACAGAGCCAGTCAGCAAAATGCCAAGTTGCTAAGATGGAGCCTGGGGTTGCAAGCATATATGTCAATGCAGCACCGCAGTGGAAGTAGCAATGCCAATGCAGATGGGCTCTCAAGACAGGGAATGGGGTAAGGTATAGTCAGATAGACCTGACCCTCTCAAGCTGTGTTTCTCAAGGGTCACTTGAAAAAACTAGCTTGAGTCCTCCGGGGGGGGGGGGGGTGAAGATTGGATAGAGATGGCTGAAGGCTGCCAGCCTAGCCAAATAGAATTTGGTATATAATTCTGTCATTTCTAAATATAAATGTTGAACTACAGGCTTGCTGTCTTAAATGTAAAGAAATAGTGTTACATGTGACAACAGTACACTCTTCTGGCTAAAGTAAAAGCATGTGGTGACCCTTTGAAGTAGCAGTGGTGCCGAAAAGTCTAGATGAAGAAATTATTTCTATTGTTTTAAACAGGAGTTAAATTGCTAGACTTAAACATGCAAATGTATTTTTACTGCTCTGTTACTGACCAGCTGCAAGATAAAAGGAAGATGTTAAGAATGCAAATGCAGTTAATGTATAGCCTGGGAACTCCATGAAAGTGTAAAAGATGATGTAATGTTTATCAGAACTGCAATAGCAATTTAAACAGAGAGAATCAGAAGGCATTAAGCATTTTTGTCTTGAACATCCAACTCAGCACTGCCTTATGCTCTCTTTATGTAAGTATGTTAGAACTGTGTTTTCTCCTAGAAGTAGCTAGAAACTATAAAATTAAGACTAAGTGTTTTCTGTGATGTCAGAACTGTACTACTTAATTATTTTAAGTATTTTTGTGTGATCTCTGAACTCTTGACTAGCACTGTCTGTGTATGTAGTAGAAAGTATTGTCTTGTGGTTTTAATGATTTATTATTAAATATTTTAAAACCTTTTAACTGTGGCTGGTTTGTGTAGAGATAAGTTAAGCTCTAAGAGTACATTGCATATATATAAGGATCCTGCACCAAGTCACTCTAATAAGCCTTGAGACTGTTTAGTCGCATCTACCATTTGGATAATAATATTGCACAGTAATAATTGGGCACCCTTTTAAGGGCCTTTGAGTAGCTGATAAATATTAGCTGGGTGGTGGCAAGTGGTACTACCATATAGTCTGGGTAAAAGGGGCACAGCTGCAGAACCTGTGCCAGCCTTCCCGAGAAGTGTCTGTGTGGTTGTATAAACTCTTATCTCAAAGTGTGTATGTGTGTGTCAGCTACTTGGGCAGGGACACGAAGCACTGGTTGGACAGAGAGGTTGCTGGAGATTTTAGCTTGCCCAGCTAGGCTGAGATCTGGACCCTACAGCTGTTCCAGTGGGAGTCTTATTGGGGACCTGGGGAACAAGGGAGGGACCAGCCCCGGTCCGACTGTGATCTCTGTGTGCCCTTAAAGAAATTGCGCTTTACTGTATGTATTTGTTATCCTTTCATCATATATAAGATGCCCTCTCTGGTGTTAGTGATAAGGATTGAGGCTCCTTGATTGCTGGGCCAGGGCATGGGTGTCACAGTGGGCAGCACAGACTGCCCCAACAGAATCTGCCAGTAGCAGGGGAAGCCACTAGTCCAGGTACATGTCCAGGACCTAGGGTTAAATGTTTTGAATGCAACCAGTGGGGCCATGTGGCAGCACAGATGTCCACGGAGGCTAGGTGGGGAACAAAAGGTGAGGGAGCCAGTAAGTGGGGAAGAGAAAATGCCAATAGTAGGCTGTCTTAAGACAACAGGGGTACTGACCTACCATCCTGCAGATGTCCTGATAGGGAAGCATTTGGATGAGGCAGTACCATGTGCTTATGCCGTAACATGCAGTCAGACTTTGAGACAAGCATGTGGTCTGGTAGCCTGGGGGAGAACCAGACAGACCCTATACTTGCCACCAGGACTGGTGAGGTGGTTACTTCAGGGAGGAAACTATGCTGTAACAGTGAGACTGAAGGTGAACCACTGTTGCTTGTGGGTACTGATGTTCCCTTGGACAGAGTGACTGCAAAGGTGGAGGTGAGTAGTAGTACCCAGGCTGACAGTGAGGCACCACTGTCAGAGGATGCCAGAATTCCTGTGGAAGGGAAGCTGGAAAGGGTTATAATGAGAGAGTTGAGACAGGCTCAGCTCTCAGACCCTACATTGTAAGGCCTGAGGCAGGTAGCTAGTGAGGCACCTGATTCACAGGGGAAAGGAGAATCGGTATACTGGGACAAAGGGTTACTGTACAGAGACTGGACCCCTGAGGGTGGGCTAGAAGGTGAGAGAGTACAGCAGTTGGTAGGACCTAGAGCCTACCATCTGGTGCTTCTAGCCATAGCCCATGATATTCCTTTTGCAGGTCATATGGGCATAAAACATACCAAGAGACATATTATGCAGAACTTCTATTGGCCTGGAATTTCCAGAGATGTAACAGGGTACTACAGGACCTGTAAGCAGTGCCAAAAGTATGCAAGGCTGGAGACAAGGTGAGAGCTCCTTTGATGTCTTTGCCTGTGATCGAGGAGCCATTTCAGAGGGAAGCTTTGGATATTGTGGGGCCTCTGAATACCCCCAATTTCCACAGGAAAAAAGTATATCCTAGTGGTAGTAAACTATGCTACAAGATACCCCAAGGCAGTGGCTTTGTCTTCCATTGAGGCAGAAAAGGTGGCAAATGCTTTGTTAGAGATTTTCAGCAGGGTAGGTTTCCCCAAAAAAATAATGACTGACAGAGGTGCCAGTTTCATGTCAGACCTGCTGGCTTATTTGTGGAAGTACTGTGGGATGAAGCACCTGAAGATGACCCCTACCATCCCCAGACTAATGGTCTTGTTGAGAGGTTAAACTCTACAATCAAGTCCATGCTATGGGCATTTGCAGACCAGTTTAAGAGAGAGTGGGACAAATATCTTCCCCATCTGTTGTTTGCTTACAGTGAGGTTCCCCAGGAATCCACAGGGTTTTCACCCTTTGAGTTGCTGTATGGGCATAGGGTGAGGGGACCTCTAGATTTAATTCAAGATGAGTGGGAAGGTGTGGCTGAAACTCACAAGGAGTCTGTTGTGGCATATGTCCTAAACCTCAAGACAAGGCTCAGGGAACTCATGGGCTTGGCCCAGGAGAACCTGGCAGAAGGCCAACAACAGAATAAGGTATGGTATGGCAGGAATTCTTGAGCTAGACAGTATGCTGTAGGGCAGCAGGTAGTGGTTCTCATTCCTGACAGACAGGACCCTACAAGGTGGTAAGAAAGGTAAGTGATGTTAATTACATGATGGAACTGCTAGGCAGGAGGCAGGGGCACAAATTGTACCATGTTAACATGATGAAAAATTACCATGATAGGGAGGATCTTGTGCTGAGCATTTGCAGTGGATTGCAGGAGGAGTCTGAGAGAGATGCAGTGACTGATCTCCTCAGTGAGGCTTGGAGTGACACTTTAGTGGAAGGGGTAGAAATGTCCCAGCAGCTATCCCCTACCCAGGTTCAAGAAATACGAGCAGTGTTACAGGAGTTTGGGGACATGTTCAATGGGAAACCAGGGTGCATCCGCCTAGTGCAGCACCAGGTGGATGCAGGACCCCAAAGGCCTATTAGGCAGGCCCCTTATAGGGTGCCTGAGAGAGTCAAACAGACTATGAGGGAGGAGATACAGGAGATGTTGGAACTAGGGGTAATTCAAGAGTCCAACAGTCCCTGGCCCTCCCCAGTGGTGCTGGTGCCAAAGAAGGATGGCAGCACCAGGTTCTGTGTGGACTACAGGAAATTAAATAGTCACATAGATTCAGATGCTTACCCCATGCCTAGGACAGATGAGGCCCTAGAGCACCTGGGTGGGGTAATTATCTTGCAACTATTAATCTTACCAAGGGTTACTGGCAGGTATCCTTGACTCCCAATGCTACAGAGAAGTCAGCATTTGTGACTCTTTTTGGCTTGTATGAGTTCACAAAGATGCTCTTTGGGATGAAAAATGCCCAAGCGAATTTCCAGAGGTTGGTAGATCACATCCTAGCAGGAGGGTTTGCCCTTCCTTATCTAGATGATATTGCCATCTACAGCCATTCCTGGCAAGAGCACCTTCAACACGTCAGGGAGTTGCAGAGGGCAGGGTTGACCATTAAGCCCAGCAAATGTCAAGTGGGTATGGCAGAGGTCTCCTACCTGGGACATAGAGTGGATAGTGGTAAGATCAGGCCTGCCAAAGTGGAAGCCATTCAGGCATGACCTGCACCTGTTACCAAAAAGCAGATGAGAGTATTTTTAGCAACAGCAGGGTACTACAGAAAGTTTGTCCCCAGTTATAGTACCATAGCTGCTCACCTCACAGACCTGACAAGGAAAGACAGGACAGATAAGGTAGTGTGGACCCCAGCATGTGATCAGGGATTCCAGAAGCTTAAAGAAGCTTTGGGAGGAACCCTGTGTTATCCAGTCCAGATTACAGCAAATAATTTGTTGTGCAGATGGATGCTTCGAACAATGGGGTGGGGGCTGTACTTAGCCAGATTTCTTCAGAGGGGAAGAGCACCCAGTGGTTTATCTTAGTCATCGGATCCAACCCAGGGAGGAATGCTATGCAGCTGTAGAAAAGGAATGTCTAGCCATAGTGTGGGCACTGGAGAAACTTCAGCCTTATCTGTATGGAAGAAAATTCACTGGAGTTACAGATCACAATCTCTTAACATGGTTAAACAGAGCCAGCCAGCAAAGTGCCAAGTTGCTAAGATGGAGTGTACGGTTGCAAGCATATTATATGTCAGTACAGCACCGCAGTGGGATTAGCAATGCCAATGCAGATGGGCTCTCAAAACAGGGATTGGGGTAAGGTATACTCAGATAAACCTAACCCTCTCAAGCAAAGTTCTCAAGGATCAATTGAAAAACTAGCTTGAGTTCTCCAGGGGGGGGGGGATGTGCGAAGATAGTTGAAGGCTGCCAGCCTAGCTAGATATAATTTTGTAGACAATTCTGTCATTTGTAAATATTAATATAAACCACAGGCTTGTTCTCTTAAATGTGAAAAGTCTGTACTGGATGTTGAACTGCAAAAATGTAACAACGGTACACTCTGCTGTAAGAAAGCTAAGTCAAGCATTTTATGGCTCTCTTTGACATCAGGGCTCGGAGCCAATATGTCTAAATGAAAGAATTCTGGATATTGTTTTGAGACTATAGTTAATGGCTAGAATTTACATGTAAAATTTCTTTTATTGCTCTGGCATCCTGACCAGCTGCAAGATAAAAAGGGCTATTAACCTCTGAGTTTCTATTAGCCTGGGAGCCAGAAAGACATGATGTAATCTGAAATGAATCGGTGGTACTGTGTTATCAATTTAAGGACAGAGAGACTTAGAGCAGTTAGCATTTGTCTTGAGGGCATCCAACTCACCAGCACTCTGCCTCTGTTCTATATGTAAGTTTATTTTAGAACCGTGTTTTCTCTTAGCTATAGCTAGGAAATAGGACAATTAGATTAGTCTTCTTTCTGTATTGATGTCAGAACTTTCCTACTGTATTATTTAAGTACTTCTCTGTGATCTCTGAACTCTTGACTAGCACTGTGTAGCAACTATTTATTATTAAATATTTTAAACCTTTCAACTATGGCTGTTTTGTGTAGAGATAATTTAAACTCTAAGAGTGCATTGCATGTATTTAGTGATATGGGCCAAGCCACTCCAATAATCCTTGACTGTTCAGTTGCACTTACCATTTGGATAATAATATTGCACAATAATAATTGGACACCCTTTGTTAAGGGCCTTTTTTAGTAGCTGATAAATATTAGCTGGGTGGTGGCAAGTGGTACTACCGTATAGTCAGGGTAAAAGGGGCACAGCTGGAGAACCTGTGCCAGCCTTAACCAGGAGTGTCTGTATGGTTGTATATAACTCTTATGTCAAAGTGTGTGTGTGAGTCAGCTACATGGGCAGGGACACGAAGCACTGGTTGGACAAAGAGGGTGCTGGAGGTTTTAGCTTGCCCACTAGGCTAAGATCTGGATCCTATAGCTGTGCCAGTGAGGAGTCTTATTGGGAACCTGGAGAGAATGGAAGAAACCAGCCCCAGACTGACTGTGATCTCTGTGTGCTCTTAAGGGAAATTGTATTTTACTGTGTGTGCATTTATTATCCTTTCCCTATATGGACGCCCCTCACTGGTGTTAGTGCTGGGGATTGAGGATCCTTGATTGCTGGACCAGTGCACAGATGCTACACCCCTCAGGATGCAAGAACAAAAATAATGCAATATGAGCATACTTCTCAACCCTGTAACACAAAAAAATATGGACAAATCCAAAAATAATTGGGGGACAAAGCTCCAAAAATAGGGGCAATTTTTAAATATTGCTCTTATAAACTAAAAAAGTTGTTTTATTTATTTAACATTCGTTAACTGGGAAAGTCTGACGGAACAAAGTCAATTTTTAGCAGAGGCCCGGGGAGAAATGTTCCAGATGCATGTCTTTGTAACATGATAGGAAACTGGAGCACCTGGAGAAAACCCACATGAATGCAGGGAGGACATGCAGACTCCACAGAGAAGGTACCCCAGCCTAGAATCGAACCGGAGAACTTCTTGCTGTGAGGCGACAATGCTACCACTGCGCCATCCTTAGTATATCCTTTTGTTAGAACAGAAGATCTTGTGTTACCATACATTTTCTGAAGGATATGAAGTCTAAAACTCAAATGACTGTCATTATTTAGTAAATTCAGTCTTCACTGATTTGCCACAGAATTTATGAGGAACAGACCAAAAATACGAGGCAAAAATCTGGACAGTTGAGAGGTATGAATATGAGGATTGTTCTACTCTGATCTGGGCTGCTAAAAAAGGGTAAATGCAACAATTAACCCATGATTCCCTTACCCCTATAGTAGCACAGCAATCCAATTCTCAGCTTCTTCTAAACCCACATAAATCCAAGTTAATTCAACTCACCCCAAAACACCTCTCTTCCCAGAAATCCCTATTCAGTTTAACTTCCACAAACATAAAAATTGTTTAAGTAACCCACACTAAGCTACTAGGTGTAATAATTGATGATATGTAAAATCTGGCTACCATGTAAAAGATGTAATTAAAAAATCATAAAAAATTGGGTCCATCTACCTGATAAAACCTTATGTAATATACAATGCTAGAAAATACATTTCTTCAACTTTCCTCCTCCCAACTAGTTTCATTAATCTTCACCCAACCCAAACCAATCTCATTGAGCAATGCTACAGTAAAGCATTCAGATTTGCTGGAAATGTAACATATAAATATCACCACTCTGTAGCTTTAAAGCAGTTTCTTGGGCTATAATTGCCTCACTACCTGACACTTTCTCAACTACTTACCCTCACACAACCTTATTCACATACTTGAAAAATGCCCTAGCCTAACTAACATCCTTCAACACTATTCACCAAATAGGCCTCTATGCTCAGTAGACAAAAAAAAAATAATAATAATAATAACTAAATCAAACAACTCTGCTGAAGACTCTCTCTATTCCTGTTACATCTCTAAAATCTGGAGCTGCATCCCATTTGCCCTTAACTACCTCATGTGAAATCATTTAAGTCTCAATTAAAACATCTAATAAATACATGTCTGTGTTCCTGGTCAACTCCAGGCTAGACAAAAATTCTTAGCCATCCTCACCTTATCTAATGATGCTATATTGATATATTATATCTACAGCCTACGTCTCTATTATCCTTTCTATCTAAACCTCTTACTTTGCTCCCCCCTTTCTTTACCACTTCCTACTTATCTCCTCATACCTGCCCCTCTCTTATTTTTATTATATCCTGATATTCTGCTTCAATATCCCTTGGCTCACCTTGATTTTTTCCCCTCATCTTTTATTACCTTTCACATTGCATCCCTTCTGTATTTCCTTCATACACTGACATCTAACAGGCTCTCTTCATAACAACAGTCCTACATCATACTACTGAAACTTCACCAACCCTCCTCTTACTCAGCTTACCTACTAATTCTCTATTTCAGCCTCTACTACTTGCAGTGCGTGATCCAACCACTTTATGTACTGACACCTCTACCTATTTCCCTTGTTGCTGCCTTGCGAATTGACTTTTCATCTTGCTCCTGCCGCATGCTGCTGTATAACTTGTACTTCCACTAGTGATATCTTGTCCTAGGAAAAGGAATCCTACACTGAATACAAATAACCTAAGTAGAACTTACATTTATTCCATAATAATATATTAGGAGTACATCATCATAAGAGGCAACTATATGAGAAGATCCACTTAAAAAAAACATTTCGATCAGTATTTTTATTATAAACAGTAATGTAATACTGCTCCAGACATCTTATAATAATGAATGAGCTGTAACATGTATTTTTATGTCCATCATTGTAAGAATCATTAGTGTTTCCATGTCCTATCCAGCTATCACAATAATAAATTAAACCTTCCAAAATGCCTCTGAAGTAAGTAATTGTGAAGCTTACATACTTAACATTTTGAGCTATTGAAGGGACTTTTGTAACAGTGTTGTTCATAAACCTACATTCTAGGCAGTCTCACAAAACTGTCCAAAATTCCAAATATTATATATCAATTAATCATGTGGCAGCAAGAGAAACATGATACAAAGGCGACCACAAGTGTCTGCTAAACCACTAGGATGTTTTAACGTATAAATTAAGTATTTTTAATAATTTAGATAAAAGATACAGATATAGCCAGTGGGGAAATGTGGGTAGAAACTAAAAACAGCATTCCCAAAAAAATAAGAATTTGGAGATAAATGGTAATGGATGAATATAACAAGATATTAAAAAAATGCATGGGATCTTCCAAGGATGGCAATATCAGGAGCTGGCATGTAAATCTCCACAAGAATAATAGCAATCTTAGATGCAGCTACACCCAAGTATCATTGTATAAGTATGCTAATGTTATAATAAGCACTGTCGAGGAAGTATTGAGATATTGCCTCTTTAACATATACATGCTAAGTCATTTCACTGTCATACTACAACATGTTACATTATTCTTGGGTTCTATTTAGGATGGGTTTATGAATTCACTTTAGTGTGGAAAACGCAGTGGATGATCACACTATATCTGTGCTCTGCATGAGATGACACTGAAAGAGAAGTAAAATTTGTATATATTTTCCACAAATCATGACCTTTATGTTGCTGGAAAGATGCCACCACTAAAACTCTGTGTACTCTATGCTAGCATATTCAAGACAAATTCATTGCTAAGCTGCATTTAAGTCCTTAAAGGTGGAATGACATTTTGGGTGTGCGATATATATCTCAAATTTAATAAGAATTCTTACAGTGTGATTCATAGAGGCAAGCTGTATGTAAGTGCAGTCAGTTTAATCAGCCTAGGAAAAACTTATGCAAATGGACACTAATCAGATGCAGATAAAGAATGCTTTAAGTTTGTGCAACAAACATGTAAATTAGGTCTTTCTTGCTTGCTTGCACTTCATAATCACTTTTTTATAAGCACCTGCACCATGTCCACTTACCTCATAAAAGGTAAAGTTGTGCCTTTTTTATCTACTTTGAATTAGCAAAAATGTTTGCTGTAGCTGCCATCCTATTTCTCATTGTGAGCTGCTTGCTTAGCCCATAACAAAACTGCAGGCACCAGCACTTGCCACCTGATAAGGTGAAGGTATAAGCAAAGTCTGACTCATTACAACTTTGCTGACCAACAAATCCAGAAAAAAAGTAATACCGACAGTATAACCAAAATGGATGTGCAGACTCTTGAATAAATACTGCTCGTACACAAGGATGAAAGTCTTTATTGTCACACAAATAAACGAGTAGATCACTGGTTAAGCGCTTTCAACTGACAACTCCAGTCTTCATCAGAACTTTGCTGACCAAGAAATCTTTAATTGATTTTGAGTGGACATCATTGTTGTAAGGGCTTTAGTAAAGTTGCATGGCCCACAGTCAAGGACTGGGAAGTTGCATGTTTTTTTTTCTATACCTATGAACACTAGGGTATGTATAGCCCTTAATATATTTGCCATGGAGACCTTCCAGAGACAAACTGTAACACAAGGGATATTTCTCAGGCTTCTGCATTGAGATTACGATCTGCTAGTGTCACCTCAGGACTGACCTAGATCTATAAGTGCATTCTACAGGATGACATGTTTTCCAGAAGTGCTTGGTGTGATAGAGTGTATCCATGTTGCAATTTAGGGCCTCATTTGGATCATGGGGGGGGGGAGCAGTAATTGCATAGGAATGTCTGGCACTCCATCATCTGTTAGATAGTGTGTTCTGCATGGAGGTGCATCACTAACGTGCTGGCCCAGCATCCTGGCAGTGACCACGATTCTCAAATTTGGCACATAAGTTCAGTCTCTTGCCTCTTATAGATCCTGGCAGTGCCCATGATTCTCGGATCTAGCACACAAGCTCAGTCTGCTGCCTCTTACAGATCCTGGCAGTGCCCATGATTCTCAAATCTGGCACACATATTAAAACTGATGCATGCAGTGATAGCTGTGGGCTTTGCTGATAACGCATGGCCTACTGTCACTGTACATCAGATAGTTTGCTACTTTGCACAGTCACTCTACTTTATACTGTTAAATTAAGGCAAGTGTAGACATTATCTAATTTCAGCATGACATTCTTAAAAGGATATAAAATTAAAGTTAGTTACAGATGAAACAGGAGAGGTAATGGAATGCTATTTTATAGATTTAAGATTTTATAGGTTTAACTATGATATTCACTTTGCATATAATATATATACATATTGCATTCTGCCATTCACTCTGTATATAATATCATGTATCTATTGTGTTTTTCCCAGACTGAGGCTGAAATGGGTCCAAGGAGTTAAGTGCTCTACTCTGGGTAACAATTTCAAAATAAAAATAAAATAAAATACTCTTATGTGTAATCTCGCCTGAGAAAATACCATACAGCAGTGGCCAAGACATGACAGTCCTCCTAGGGGACTTTAACTCATCTACTGCCCAATATTATGGTACAGTACCAACTGGCCTTAGTGACCACTTACCCACATTCATATTAAGACAGCACCTCAAAACCACTAAAACAACCACCTTGCATGAAATCTGTAATTCAAAAAAATTTCAAACCTGAGCATTTCATTAATGCACTAGGGTATTGCAACTGGGCTCCCCTTGCAACCCTCACACTAGATAAGGCAGTGGAGTACTTCAATTCCACCTTTTTAAACATATCAAATCAGATGGCTCCCTTACGGACAATTCAAATTCGAATAAAAACCAACCCAGCCCCATGGCTCTAAACACAAGAAACCTTCTCAAACTTAGGGATAAAGCTTGGGATACATGGTATCACAATAAGACCAATCACAACAGGCAGATTTTCCTCAAAGTATGTAATAAAGGCAAGATAAGGAAAATCACTACACAGAGCTACAAGTAAAACATACCACTAACCCTCAAAAATTCTGGGCAGCTGTCAACCAACTATTACAACCAGGCAAACCCACTACCCCCCTAATGTCAGAGGAGATAATATTGAGATAGCTACCCATTTTAACAACTACTTCACTTCTTACATCCTTAACCTAACTAGCAACAGCCAGCCTTGCACTCTCTCACAACCAATCAGCAACCCAAACTCATACCCTCCATTCACTGTCAAACCAGTTCCTACCAACACAATATACAAGCACCCCACTAAACTAAAATCCACCACTTTGGCAATCGACAAACTCCCTGCAGAGTACCTCAAAATTGCTGCTAGTGCTAAAGCTTATCCCAGCTGGATACTTATCAACCAGTCTATCAATGAGCATACAATTCTAGCCCTTTGGAAAACCTCCTACATAATACCCTTACACAAAGGTGGTCCCTCAACCAAACTTACCAACTACCGCCCCATAGCAATCTGTATTGTACACTTTTTTAACTTCTCATCGTACTATGCTATGATATACTGTTGTTTGCTCTATTAATTTGTACTCATCTCTGACTTTTGTATTTTTATCATATATGTGGAGCTTTTGTATTTTTTATGATTGCCATGTATGTGAAGCTTTTCTCCCTGGGTCTCTGCCGAAAACGGGCACCTGATTGCCCAGTCAGACCAACCTGGTAATGAAATAAAAACTAAATAAATAAATAGCTGGCTTGAGGGTATAAAGGTAATAGATAAATAGCATTATATAGAGAGTGACTGAAAAAACACAATGTAGATACATGCATTATATATAGAGTGGCATCAGGAATCACAATCATAGCTCCCAACCTGTTAGAGCAAGAAATCTGGACAAAGCCATAAATAAAAGTGGGACAAAGGCCCAAAAATAGGGACAATTTTTAAATATTGTTCTTACAAACTTAGAAAGTTGACAGAATAACAGGTTTTGCATTAGCAAGAATTTTCTGAGGGGCATGAAGTCTGAAACTCAAATGTCTGTCATTATTTTCTAACTTCAGTCTTTAATGATTTCTCGCCAGTTTGCCAGAAAACCACAGATTTACGATATGAGGCAAAAATCTGGATATTCTGAGAAAATCTGTACAGTTGAGAGGTAAGATCACAATCAAAAATAGAGTCAGAGCAAGGTACGTAGAATGAAGAATAGGAAAGAATAGGTTGTTATATGACCAGAGAGACAGTAGTTACATTTCCCTAGAGTCTTGAAATGTACTTTTATTTGTGAATGTAAAATGGGTAAGAGGAATGATCTTTAAGAAAAGAAGAGAGTAGCTAGTTCTTTCATTGACACCAACCCTGTATGTCACTGGAACTATTGAATAGTTATCATGTGCAGTCCTGAGGGTGAAGTGGCTACAGTGCTAATTTCACTGGTAGGATTTATCACAGTAGCAGATGCACGGCTCAGTGGCTTTCCCCTTAAAATTATACATACCAACTTCAAGATTGCCATATCTTGCAGAAAAAGGAATATTCCAAGAAATGGCCATTTCAGACATGGTATATGTAAGTCTGTTTTTTTTTTTTGGCCACTCAGTCTTCATATCTCAGGACTCAGCAAGTCCCAACATTTCATATGGTTACCTGGCCCTACTTATGCATCCTAACCTGCAGTACCCATAGAATACTATTTGAAGTAATACTCTGCAGAACCAAATCAATCACGCCCTGCAATTTATTCTCCTTCTGCATAGTATCATGAGAATTTTACACACATTGTATGCAGTTGTGTATTTATAGTTACACCCTGAGTTTTATCCATGGGGTCATTATATACTTAAAAATGTCATACACAATATCACTTAATGACAGCATAGGTGATGGTCCAAGTGATAGTGAGTGCTGTCATGACAGCTTAGTGCTGAGTTGCTATGATGTTGTGACCTGCTGGATGTGGGGGAACTTCTATACACTGATCTGCCTGCCTTCTTTTATGTTGCGCCACATGTAGTTGTTTTAGCATCATCTTAAGGATCACTTGGTGCACAGCCTACTTGTGGATATTCCCCAGTGCATATCCAGCTGTGCTACCTTTGTGAATTTGGTAAATTTTTACTAGTGTGGTCATGGATGTGAACATCGATACGGTATGCCACCATACTATCTATGAGGGCCATCATGGCATTGTCTCTATCCTTCACAATTCACATGTACTGATGAAATTCTTCATATATATTATGCAGTTTTTAAACCATCTCTAATTCACTTTCTAGGTCAGTGGTCTTGAGCCTGAACAATGTCACAACACATCTGTTGCTTGGCAGCCATGGCCATGCATATCCCTAGAATTATCTGTGACATATGCCTTCACCTGGCACCTCTTTGGGGTCCCTATTAGATCAACAAAACACTAAAGATCGAACGGCTTAGAAATCAAAAATGTCTTTCTTTGAAAGAGGTATTGTGGGGGGCTGTGCCCCCCCCCACTAATTATATATACTAACTCTGAGATTGTATTACAGTGAGGAAAGGGCAAATTTTCCGATCTTTACTGTACCGCGATCTCACAATAGCGATTCCGAAGAATGGCATTTTCGATTTCTAAGCCATTCGATCTTTAGTGTATTCATTGATCTAATAGAGACCCCCTCTTTGCACAGGTATCACCAAGGATAATGCCAGCTGTGAAATGGTACCATTCTCCTGAATCCACTCTTGTTGTTCACAAGAGACTGGTGTTCAGCTACATGGTGTCCCCCTTCAGGTTGCAATACTGTCCTCATTCTGTTGATTTTGTGACCCTGTGTCACTGTTTATTGACTTATGCACCTTATGTGGGGTGGGTGATACTATCAATACATTTTGTGATTGTGTGCCACTGTCCACAGGCTAATCCATTTCATGCTGTTGCCCAGCTTCTCTGTAACCATTATAAAGGTCAGAAAGCACCAAAATACGTTGTATACTATAACTAGTACTTGTAAAGTTTAAAGGTTTACTATCACATGCTATACATAATATACATGAATGACTGTTAATGGTATAGCAGCTTGTTTTTTTAGTTCTTAAGATCAGATTTCACTAACATACTTGTTTTTCAAGCTTCTGTAGGCCGCATGTTATTGCTATAGTAAGAAACATTACCTGGTCTCATCTGCTGATTTAAAAGACCCCTATTATAAATACTCTCTGAAAAAGGATGCATATAAACTATCAGGCATGCATTTGGCACCAACCCATATCCACTCCCCACTCTACGGATGTAAGCATTCATGATGTAGGTATGAATAGGCAGACCTGACTGAAAGTAAGGCATTATGAGGTCAGGCTGTCATTACCTTGTGACATAATTTTAGCAATTTAACTTCAGATGCAAGCACAATCCATCCATCCATCCCGCCATCCATCCATACACAACCCCTTTTTCTCATGTTTGCACATGGGGTTGGGGTGTAACTTCAATAGTGACAATCTAGAGCCACGGTTTCCACCAGAGGGTGGCTAGCTGTGCTGCTGTAGCTCACTGTGTCACCCTGATGCATGCAAAATATGCCCTGCTTTTAAACTAAGTAGCCACAGAGATGGCTAACGTGTTAAACAACTAATGTAAATTAAATAAAATAGGGGCATGGATTAAAGGCAAAAATTAACATAGAAACAAAATAAGAAATCTTTAAGCCTCTCTCATTGCATTGGAAAGTACAGCTGTGTAAGCTAAACTTAACAATAACAGCAGATGTTCAAATGATCACTGCTGCAGTAGTCTTAGCTATAACTGCCAAGTATATAATAGCCAGCCAGCTTCCAAAGCTTCAGGGCACCTTCAAAGCACCCAAACTGTCAAGCAGCTCAAGCTGAACTGACTAGAAGACAAGTTTGGGCATGAAGACCTTCAGAGTTTTTCTGCCAGCAGAGAGAGAGAGAGAGACTGAGCCCTGAAAGGGCAACGCTAGGAACAACAAAAAATAAATGTTAACACCCTGGCAAAATAAAGCACACCAAAAAAACAAGGGGAAGGGAGCAGCTACTGAAACAGTGATCATTCAAACATCTACTGTTTGGTTATATTCAACTAATACAACTGTACTATGTTCTTCATATTGATCACCACTGCAGTAACCTTAGCAATATGGGTAGATTACCATAGCTAAGTATATTTAGGAGGAGGAAGGAAAAGGGACCTAGCAAAGCTTGATCTAGACTTAGAGAAAGACTCAGTCTTATAATGCTTTGTTACAGTAAGTAAAATCAAGCTGCCATGGTGGACTTCCAGCATCAACAAACTCTAATAAATGCAAAAAGTTGCTGTCCAAGAAAACAAAGACAAGGACCCAACAATGGAAAAGCACCTTCCTCAGCCTTAAAAGGCAAAGAAAACAACTTGTTAAATCCTCCAAGAGCTCCTCTGAGAGAAACCTAGCAATTACTGCCAAGGATAACCATAAGGCCTTTTACAGTTATGTACGTAACCTAAATGGTAGGACCCAAGCATGTGCAGAACTGGTGGCCAATGGTATCACACAAACTGATCCCACAGAGATACCGAACCTATTAATGAATAGGTTTGGTGAAAATTTCACATGCTTATTCCCTCCTAAATTACAAGATACCCTCCCCCAAACTCCCCCCTACCTTACATATCTGAAGAGCAGGTCCTCAAAGCCCTGTCCAAAGTAAAGAACATGGTCTCTCTGGGACCAGATGACATCCCAGACTGTCTTCTAAACAAACTAAAACATGAAGTAGCATCACCACTAAGTACCCTTTTCAATCATAGCCTTACAACAGGCTTTGTTCCTGTGGAATGGAGAACAGCTACAGTTATTCCCCCTCCACAAAGTGGCCTAGCAACAGACCTAGGGAATTACAGACCCATAAGCCTGATCAGCCTCATCTGTAAGGCTAAGGAAAATATCATTATGGACCTCATAAATAAAGACATAGGTGACCTCCAAACCCTGGGTCCTACCCAATTCGGCTTTGCGAAGGGCAGATCCTATCTGTTAAATCTGGTGAATTTCTTTGAAAGTGTGACCATGACCACTGATAAGGGCAAATCTGTGCATACAGCATACCTTGACTTGGCTTTTGACACAATCCTACATTCAGGCATTACTGATAAACTTAGCAAACTGAATATAAACCCCTTTGTTGTAAGATGGGTTGCCAAATGGCTCACAAACCAGACACACACTATCAAAGTGGGTGACTCCACATCAACCAGTAGATCTGTTACTAGCAGCATGCCACAGGGATCAGTTCTGGGTCCCCTACTGTTTGAAAATACGTACTTCTCAGACGTTCAGGTCAAAACTAAAGGGTTGTGGCTGACCAACTTTGCAGACAACTGCAAACTGGTTGCAACCATTGAATTCCCAAATGATGTCAGTATACTCCAGGATTGTCTCACACAGACCAGCAACTGGTGTATTAGTCAGTCTCAAACTGAATGCAAAGAAATGCATCATCATTCTCTTAGGCACAAACAATGTCCCTTCACACTATCAAATCAATAACAATACCCTAAGTGCCCATGAAATGGTAAGGGAACTGGGATCACAGGTTGACCATGACCTTAACTTCAACTGCCACGTATCTACCATTGTAAGGAAAGCTTTCTGTGTAGCTCACTTGATTAGTAAAGCATTGCCTCAAGAGTTAAAGAAGTTATAATCCCCTATACTTGGCACTTATCCAGCCCATAACTGAGTATAATGCCTGATTCGGTATATAGTGTACTAAGCACCTACAGCAATTAGAGAGAACTCAGAGGTTTCTAACAAAGAAGATCAAGGGCCTCCAGCATGTGCCTTACATGGAATGACTAAAGTCCCTGTCACCATACTCTTTATTGTATGCATCATAGGAGACTTATGCCTGGCCTACAGAGCAACCCAAGACCCAAACCTAATGGACTTACTGCATATCCGTAACTCAAATGGGTCTAGGGCTACCCATTCAAGGGACTTAAATACGACCTGCAACTTAAATAGGACATTTTGGAGGGACAGATTTATATCCCAGTGACTGCCATGTCTTTGGAACAGGCTATCAATTCATGTGAAACAGAGCACCTCTATGACACTGTTCAAGTGGAACCTGGATGAGTGGAGAGGGCACCATAAATTCCTATCAGGGATAGCATCCACAACCCTCCTGGACATGGGCAGTCATCACTAACTGCATGCTTGGGTATTGACTAGTACCTCTACAGTATTACATTGGGTTAAACGGCTAGGTTTAAAATAACCTCCAGGTTGATAGCCTGGTAATCTTCTATGATCCTATGTACGGAGGACCATGTAGCAGTTTCTAGAATACCTCTAGAATCTAACCCTTTCCAAGAAGCCATAGATGAATCCAAGGCCCTGGTAGGGTGGGCCTTGACCCTGACTCAAATAAACTTTTTATGATGAGTATAACAAAAGGTAATAGCCTTAGACAAGCATTTGGAAATAGTCTGTTTTGACACAGGTTGCCCCATCCTCTTATCTTCACAAGAAATGAACAGTGGATCTGAAGATCTTAAAGACTTTGCTTTGTCAAGATAGTATATGTGTTGCCTGTGGGCATCCAAGGTATGGAGTATCCTTTATCCCTAATTTTTACGTTCAGGAAAGAAAATAGGGAGATGGATAGTTTGGTTTAAAATAATCTTAAATACCACTTTAGGCATAAAAGAAGGATTAGTTCTCAAAGAAATTCTTTCTCTCTCTCTGGAAAATGAGACATGGTTGACTCATAGTAAGAGCTTGCAAATCAATTAATCTTCTTACAGAGGTCAGAGTAATCAGTAAAATTATTTTCCATGATAAGAACTTCAAGTCAGCCAGATTAGCTGGTTCAAAAGAAGCAAGTGTTAGTAACACAAAATTAAGAACCGAAGGAAGGTCCACCAGTTTTCTAGGAGGCCTGTTATGCAAAACCTCTTTCAAAAACATTTTGGCATGACACTGTATTAAAAGAGGGGGATCCATGAGCAGACATGATGGAATGGCTGATAAATGAACCCTGACTGAGGAATAAGAAAGGCCATAAGATACTATCTCACATGAATATTGTATAACCAGAGAACAACTGGCCCTGAATGGGTGTTGGTTACCCTGTTGGACCCAACTAGAAATCCTTTTCCATTTGCTAATATATGATTTTCTAGTAGCAGGCTTTCTTGCCTCCATTAATACCTGCAGCATGTCCTCAGAAAACAGCTGCCTAAAAGGAATCCAGGCAGTCAACTAAAGATTACTGATGTCAAGGTGTATCAAGCCCTCCTGTTCTTGTGTGAGTAGATCCAGCCTGTGAAGAAGCTTGTGGTATTTGCCCCTGGTCTTGTCCAAAAGAAAGAAGAGCCACGGTTGCCTGAGCTAGAAGGGAGTCACCACAGTCATCTTGGAGGATTCCTTCTAAATCTTCAGAAGTACCCTGGTAATAGTGGAAAGGCATACAGGAACATTCATGTCCAAAGAAAAGGCTTCTATCTTCCATACCTTCTTGCTTCGAGTCCTGGAAAATAATTTTGACAGTTGATTTTCAGAGAGGAGGCAAAGACGTCTAGTTGAGGAACTTCCCACAGGGAAATCAAATCTTGAAAAAAAAAAAAAAACTGATCTACTTTCAATTTGTGAGGGTCTATCCTGGTCCTGCTTGGCTTGTTTTCCATACAGTTTTACTCTGATGGAAATCAGGATGACTGTAAAGAGAGATTGTGCCGTGAAGTTATATCCCAAACTTAAATGGCTACTCTGCATATGGGATATGGCCTGGTTCTCCTTGTTTGTCGATGTACCACAAAACTATGTTATTGTCTGTAACCACCTAAAGAGGTTCAGGGGAACAAAGATGGTTCAGAGAGTTGAGTGTCTTGATCAGAGCAAGCATATCCTTGATATTTATGTGCTTGCATCTGTCCTTGGTGTCCCACACCCCAAACTTTTAACCCTCCTGAAAATGTCCTCCAAGCAAAGCATCTCTGGTGACTAACTCCTTTGGAGCAGGGAGGGAGAAGGGTAGACCTGGATTTAAAGATATCTGTTGTCTCCACCAAAAGACTTCCATTCTTACAAACCCCAGCACTGGGGTCTGAAAAAATAATGGGTGTTGATGCTGGAACCAAAGATATTTCAGATACCACTGTATCTTTCTCATATGGACTCTTGCCAAGAGTATCATGAGAATCAAGGATACCATGAGACCCAAAATCCTGAGGTATTCCCTTGCAGTGACCAAAGTCTGAGTGAAACACACAGAAATAGTTCTAAATTAAGATTTGTTTTTTTCCTGTTGAAGAAAAGCTCTTTAAACTTAGTTGATATCTCAGGAACACAGTTCTGTGTGAGGGAACCAAGAAAAACTTTTGAATGTTCTCTTGGAATCCCAATTTGTGCAAAAGATCTCTTGCCCAAGAGGGGGACATAGATTCCTGACACCTTGAAAAAGGCTTTGAAAAGACAAGCAAGCCATCCAAATATGGAAAAATGTGAATACCCTATAGCCTGAAATTAATTATAACTGGTGCTAGACTCTATGTGAACACCCTTGGTGCAGTGGACAGTCCAAAGGTTAAGGCAAAGAACTGACAATGAGATCCAGACACACAAAACATTAAAAAAACATCTAAAGGCAGGATGAATACAGATGTGATGATAAGCATCTTTTAAGTCTAATTTTCCATGGAAACTTGAAAGTGGAAGAAGAGGTAACAGGTTGTGAAATGACAACAGTTTGGTTTGAATATGGTCACTATCACAAACAAGTTTAGGAAAGAAAGATCCAGAACTGGTCTCCAAGCAGTTTCTGTGGCACTAGGAATATCCTTGAATAAAACTCCTTCTCCACCAGGGAAGGAGGAACTGGTTCTATCACTCCTTGGGACAGCATGCAATGAAGAACAAGTGGAAACATTGGTCAGAAATAATTTGTTGCCAAAGAAAAAAATGGAAATACAGACTTTCTGGGAGAGAAAATGGGCCAGGGTGGGAGGGAGTCATTCAGACTTGTTGGACTGTCCTTGGTTTTGGGTGGTTTGCGACTTCTTTTGGAACCCCCTTGCTATTTCTTTTTAAACATATGTTTACCTGAATTTTGTTGAGACTGCCTATTTTGTTTTATGCCAAAATTGGATGAGAAAAAAGAAAACTGAAAGGGGAGGTCTAAAAAATCTTAGAGATTTCCTAGTTCAACTTGCTTCTTTAATTACACTTTTTGATCACATCTGCTGCAGATGGGCCAAAGACTAAATCTCTGTCCAAGGAAGAACTTAAAATCTCATTTTTTACATAATATAGGAGGTTCTGTGAATGCAGCCAAGAAACCTCCTTAAATAGTACCAGTTGCCATAACCCTGGAAGAACTATCAACAGAGTCATATATACACTGCAAACAATAAGTAGTGACCTGTGCAATAGAAGAAACAAAGCTGCTTTCTTTTTCTTCACAATAAGTAACTGTAGATAAAACATTCCTCATACTTTCACAATTTGTCAGAACAAACTTTATATGAGCCAGGCAATTCAAAATTCCGAAAATTAAAGTTGCAGATGTATACACTTTTCCCCATACCTCTCAATAATTTCTCCATCTCTATTAGAAAGATTAGGATTGGAATTAACAAAGTGCTTAGCAGCAGTGTAATCAACTAAGACTATAGCTGCTAGGTCAGGTTTGACAACAGTGTTATAAAACTTTAAAGACTGAGGAGTTTTATATATCTTATTTGCCTTTTTCAGGATAGCTATCTGACTATTAGGAAAATTGCAAACAGTAAGACATCCATCTTCTAAAGCAGGCAGGACAGGAAGAATGAGTATAAGTTCTGGAAAATCCTTTTTTGACAACATAGTATTTTCTGAGTGTCTGAGAAACCTCACTGTTCTTCCACTGAAAACACTGGCACATTCTAGCAATAGTGTCAGAGAATGAGAATCCCCAACAGGGAGAATAAACACCTGAGCTCTCTGTTGACCCTGAATCAGACAAAACCCTGAATCCAACCCTGCACCTTCCTGTTCAGATTCAGAATCTTGAATCTCTTCAGGAAAAGAGGAATCCCTCTTTATTTTACTGGAAACTACTTTACAGGAAGAATCAACAGCCTGAATTAAACCCTGAGCCAGTCTTAGTAAACTACTCCTGTCCAAACAAATTTGAGGAGGAGTAGATACATGCTTGGTTGTCTGTTTCTTTGGGCTAACCCTGTTACTAATGGCAACAGCTGCTTTCCCAGGGATGGGCGCAGCATTGTAACACAACAGTGAAACCTCCCCTGTTCCCTAGTCCAGAACCAAGAGTGGATTTCCCATGCCCACCAAGCGGACTCCATCAACCGCAGAGGACATAACTAACCCCAGGTAGATAGTGGCTGTAGGTGCTATATCAGAGGGATTTGTGGTAAAATATGTCTGAGGTACAAAAAATAGCCACATCAGAGTCACCCACTTGTGGCTGAGACACACTGCTAGCCTGCTGTGGTGGCAAAGTCTGTTTACCTAACTTTTTCTTTTTGTGGCTGCAAGGACCAACTGAGGGAACAGTAATTTGTTCCATGGTCAATATGAAAATACTGGCTCTTTCCCAGGAAAGACAAGGAGCAAATGCTGGTAAAACTACCAGCCCACAAAAGTTACTTTTTTGACAGAAACGAAGCAGAGTAAAAAGCTCTTTAAAACACTATGGCAGCCCCACAATGGAAAAATAAACATAATTTCTCGACAGAAAATATGTTTTCGGTTAGTTAGCACTACTTTTAAACTGACAGAAAAAAAAGAGTACTCTGTTTACAAGTAGATTACAGTCTTGAAACAATCCTTTAAATAACAACATTCCTATATTTAAAATAACTTTCCTGATGAGGAAAGTAATAAAACATCAACAAAATTTAAGAAAATAGAATCACAAAGGGAACGTATCTCCCTAGAAAAGAAAAGTACAAGCTGACCACTGATTCTAAAA
Organism: Protopterus annectens; assembly: GCF_019279795.1. NCBI lineage: Eukaryota > Metazoa > Chordata > Ceratodontiformes > Protopteridae > Protopterus > Protopterus annectens. The sequence goes on from NC_056737.1 coordinate 498,754,870, forward strand.
ATCCTCAGAGGAGCGTACTCTTTGGCAGACATACAGCTCTAAAGAGCTTTGCCCAAACTTGCCTTTTAGTCAGCTCAGCTCAAGGTGCTTGACCATTTGGGTGTGTGGAAGGTGCTCTGTAGCTTTCGAAGCTGTCCAGCTGTTATATCCTTGGCAGGATATACCCCCTATAGGTATGGCTACTGCAGCATTGATCAATATGAAGAACATCAATGATGCCCACAAAACATCTGAGGAACATCATTACGAACTTTGGATCAGTGAAAATGCAGATACAGGATATACACTAATTCCAAGATTATGGTTTCTTGGAGTATTCCCCTTACTCCACATTACAGTGATCTGGGAGTAAGTATCTATAAATATCAGAGTTATGGGAGCACAAGCACCCATGCTGGGATGCATGGGAGGCATATACCCCCAACAAAATGATTTATAAGTCTAACACTGGGGGGATTCATAAAGGTTACCATAAAGTATACACTATGTGTCCACTTTGTGTAACCTTTCTGAGTGAATAGACAGCAAAAGCATTGTGGCAGAGCTGTCTTTGAATTCAGAAAGATCACACAAAGTGTAAATAGAGTGTACATTTTGTGGTAACCCTTTCGAATCCCCCTGTGAGTTTCAGAACTTACTGTTTTTGTTTTGTGCAAATCACAATTTCATTTTCAAAGTTTCAGGATTGTCAGTATTAGGTCCTACATTTCTGACAGGGAGCCAGTGTAAAAATTGGTAGGATTTTTTCCTGAGGGAAAGTTTTTTCAGGATAAAATGATAATAATAATAATAATAATAATAATAATAATAATAATAATAATAAGTATACTGCACTACAGTCTTGGCATAAACTTCATTAGTTGATTATAAGCTTGTGTATTCTCTATAATTAGTCCTGTTTTGGGGACTGAACAATCATGCTAATGTTCTTTCTTCAGTATTATGTCACTCACAAAATAAACATCTTGTAAAGTCTTTGACATACAATGTTTTTTTTTTATTTTATTAAACATGTGCAGGATAGTGGTTAATTCTATTATGGTACTATATCTGGTGCCCATGGCAAATACCCCATTAAAGTTATTACCAAATAACTTTACTTACACTAAACAATGGTGACATAGAACACACAGAAGCAGACAGCAGGCTTGAATGATAACTGCAAATCCAGGTTTTATAAATGCTGAGTTAAGCAAAGATATAAAATGCAAACAATGGACAGTGAAGAGAGCAGTCACTGAGGAGTCAAAATGATACCAAACTAAGATTTGTGTGCACTGTCATACTACCTGTACACTGATCTCCTAAATTAGGGGTCAAATGTAGAAGGTCTCTCTCTTTTTTAATTTCTCCAAATCTTTTGGGTTTCAAAAACCATGATGGGAATGGACCCAATTCTTAAGTCAAAGTATGATTAAAGTTCATGAAATTAGTATTGTTTCAATCTTTGATGTCAGCCAGAAGTACCCTTTACATCACCTGCAATGTGCCTGGTAATGACTCCTTCTGCAATTTGTATGGAGTTACATGTATTGGTAACGTGTCTAAATACGATTCTACATTCTTTTTTTATAAGACCTTTTGCTCCTACTACTACTGGAACTGTCTTGGTATCTTTCTTCCACATTGCTCTCATTTCTGCCTGCAAATCCTGATATTTTATGACTTTGTGTCTCTCTGTACACAAGACACTGTAGTCACTGGGTGTAGTGATTTCAATGATCAGTGCTACTTTTGTCTTCTTTTCATGGACCACTATATTTGGTTTTCTTGCATCTATGTTTAGAACTGTTGGCAATGGGTGATCCCATGTGATGTAGACTACATCATGTTCTATGATGCTTTGTGGCTCACGTTTCCAGTGTTTTTCATCTACTTCAGTATTATAATGCTTGCACAATCCCCAGTGCACCAGTCTTGCCACATTATTATGCCTTTTAGTATACAGTCCTTCTGCCATTAATATGTCACAACCAGCAACAAGGTGTGCAACTATTTCCAAATCTGTTTTACAAAACCTACATTTGCCTGTTGCTCCCACATGTTCAATGGACTTTGTAAACCAACGTATACGTAGTTAACTATCTAGGGCCGTCAGTATTAACCTTTCATCTTTTGGTTTGAATTCATCTGTCCTTAACCATTTCTGCATTCAATCCTGATAAACATGGGATTGTTCCAGATGGTTTCCATACTTGCAACTATATTTATGCATTTTCCACATTTCTTTCCTTCTGATCTGATCCTTTACCTTATATTCTTTATTTTGTTTTTTGGCACATTCAGTTGCTAACTGATTTTTTATCTACTTCTGGTTTGATTTCCATTCCCGCTTGACGCTGATATGCTTCTGCTAGACTAAGAAGGGAAGTCATCTTAAGATTTATTCTCCTCAGGTTTGAAAACTTTCACTCTGTTTGGGTCTTATGAGGTCAGCAGATACGTATGCAGTCCCAAAATTGAAGATCTACACATGTAATCAATTTCAGGGAGGCCCATACCTCCTTCGAAATGGGGAATATATAATCTTGGTATGCACTGATTTTATAAATCATTTGATGAGCATGAAGCATCCTTCTTGTTTTCCTATCTAATCTATCCAACACCTTTTGGGCCCAGTCAATCACTCTAGGACAGGAACAGCAAATTAGTTTACAGCTTGAATTTTCCTCCTAGATGTCGATGCCATTTTCAGGATAAATTTAAGTCTTCTAAAATAATCCTTATTGAGTTTTATTCACATTTGTTCATGTTTTATTGTTGATCCTTCATCAATTCCCAAATATGTATACACTCCTTATTGCTCAAGTTCTTTTATATCACATTCTTGTCCCAAACTGATGTTTTCTTGGTGCTGTAGCTTTCCTGCTTTAAAGGTTGTTTTGCACATTTATCAAGACCAAATGACTTTCTTATATCATCCCAAAAAGTTTTTGACAACTTGCAGTTGTGTATTCAGTTCCTCGTCTGATGAGCTATATAGTTTTAAATCATCCATAAGGAGAAGATGAAAAGTCTTTACACTGTGTCGTTTTCCAGGAGCCAAATTATAGCCATGGCCTAATCTGTTAAATAGATGGTCCGTAGAATACAAGGCCCATATTGTCTCTGTAGTCTTGTGGTGGCTGAGCCTCGCTCCCCTACCTTGCCCCATATTTCCATCTGCCCCCACTACTTCTACATTTATTCTAACCCCCAATCACCTAGCCACTCCCTGCAGCCACTCACCTGCAACCACCCTAACCACACCCGTAATTTACCACCTGCATCCAAATACCACAAAACCCAAACTATGCAGGCCTTACTTTCATCTCTACTACTAACCCTCACAACTCTAACCTACATTACATCCTTACACACAAACACACCACTACCACACACCACCTACCATACAACACATACCTTCACACCTGTTATTACACACAAAAGCTTTCCTATAGCCCCCTCTTTATTTAGTGACAACACAATATTATTTTTATGTAACAAGTATGTTTCACTATTCTACACTAGAAAAACATCAAGTAAACTCCACATAGATATTCTACAAACTACCAAGCTTCAACTTTCATTAAAGAAATACCTCCTTACCTCGGGGGATATTCACCCAAATCCAGGGCCAAGCAACATTATACCACCAAACAAACACACTGCAGATCTACTCATCATCAATCTTAACTCTCACAGTATATCAAACTTCCTCAACTACATGCATTCATAACTCACTACTCCCCCGACATCCTTACCATAACAGAGACCTGGTTAAAATCCAGCACACAGAACGAAGAAATTCTCCCTCCAGGATATAATACCCTATGGCTAGATAGAACAGGAAAGAAGGGTGGGGGCATTGCAATTGTCTATAAAAATACAATTTCTCTCCAACCTCTACTAACTCCTCTACCAAAATTTAATACTGCTGAGATTGTAGGCTCTGTCCTACTGTTAAATAAGAAAAATAGCATCAATATTCTCTGTGCATACATCCCTCCAGGTAATAACGCTCCAATAATTGAGGAGATTCTACAATGGCTAAAAGATAATCTCCCACAGGAAAATATTTTATTAGGTGACCTAAACACTGATTGGCTAGCCTGTAACTAAAAACCCCACTAACCACATCAACTTGTATGGATTTTCTCAACTCATTCAAAAACCAACTAGAGTAGACAAAAAATCCCATAAGGAATCTATACTATATTGGACATTAGTAAATTACCCTGAACATAATTACCAAATAGGTAGTCTACCTGATAGACTTAGTGAACATCTCCCTACTTTCCTCCTATGAAAATGTACTAACTTACCCAAACCTACAGTCTATAGACAAGTCCGAAACGATTGCAATGTTAACCCTCTAGAACTCAACACTATATTAAAAAAATGTAACTGGGAACCACTATGCAGCCTTGACCTAGACCAAGCAGTGGACTATTTTAATAGTAGTCTTATTAACATCCTTGATTCAGTTGCCCCAGTAAGAAAAATTAGAGCTAAGCAACACTATGCTCCTTGGCTTACTAAATCCACTAGAGCCCTATTAAAAACCAGAGACAAGGCATGGAAAACCTGGAAAACAGATAACACTAGTCTATCCAAACAAAACTATCAACACCTTAGGAATCAGGTCAAAAAACAAACAAAGCTTGATAAACAGAACTACTTTCTAGATATACAAAATAAACACTCCAATAACCCCCAAAAGTTCTGGCATGCAATAAACTCCCCACTAAAACCTGGTAAAATCTCCACACCAGCTCCCACCTCCACCTCTACAAAACAGATAGCGATATAGCCTCCCAATTTAATCACCACTTTACTAAATCCATTAAATCACTATCAACTCAACTTTCCAAAAATAGCTACTCATCCATACCAACAACTCCTAACAACGCACCTCCCTTTACATTCTCTCCTGTCCCAACTTCAACAATAAAAAAAATACCACTTAAAACTTAAACCCACTACTCTTGCAGCAGATGGTATACCTGCTCATTTCCTAAAAATGGCTGCCGACTCTCTATCCTACCCAGTCTCAATCTTAAACAACCGCTCCATACAGGAATCCCACATCCCTCAACTATGGAAAATCTCTTACATTATTCCCCTTCAAAAGGGTGGGAGTTCCTATGATTTCTCTAACTATTGCCACATAGCCATTCTGTTTCCTTTATCAAAGATAATTGAAAAATGCAGACACTCTCAGGTCAAGCATTTCCTAGACTCTAACAATCTCTTCTCCTCTACACAACATAGTTTCTGCCCACACCACAGCACAACGTCAGCCCTTCTCTCTTTCACAAACCTGTTTAACCAACATAGAAATAACAACAGATTTGTATCTGCTATATTCCTGGACCTCTCCAAAGCATTTGACATGGTTTCCCACTCCATTCTAATAGATACTCTTACCTCTCTATCCTTTGCCCCTAACACTTTTGCATGGTTTAAAAACTATCTGTCATACCGACAACAAGCTGTCCAGTGTCAAGGAGTTATATTATCTTTACTCCCAACTACCATTGGTGTACCTCAATGTTTCATACTCAGTCCACTCCTCTTTTCTATCTTTACCAATAATCTACATACCTCTACCCTATAGGCTTCACTCATACAGTATGCAGACGATTCCACCCTGATCTGCTCCGCCCCAAATCTCACCACCCTACAGCATCTCGCCAGGAATGTTTTACATCATTAGAAAGGTGGATCACAGATATTTGACTTATCTTAAATCCCAACAAAATGAAACTACTTCTATTTACCCCAAACAAATCAAAAACAACTTCACTCTCCTTCTCTATCTCCTCCAATAATGGAACTGTCATTTCACCCTCTCTCCACACCAAGCTGCTTGGCGTCAAAATAGATAACAACCTACACTTTGACATCCATATCTCTCAAACTATTAAAAAGGTACACAAAAAATGGGGTCCCTATACAGACAAAAAGACTTTCTATCAGATCAAGCTCGGATCACCCTATCTCAAAACCACCTTCTTTCCACACTCATGTATGCAGCACCTATTCTCACCTATGTTAGAAAATCTGACCTGGAGAAACTTGAGTCGTGCTATAACAAAATCGCCAAGTTTGCAAAAAAATTCCCTCTTTAGATCACACCACTGTATACCTCTTAGGCAACTTCAGTGGCTTGAGCTCCCACAGTTATTAACCTACCACCAACTAGTCATAGTAATAACAACCTAAAATATCCTGAAAAAACTCCAGCACTTAGGGAACTACTGACTAACTACATTCCAAATCGACCACTCCACTCTGCCAACAAATCACTCCTATCTCCACAGCCAACAACACAGCAAGTAAAGCTGGGTCTACTTTAAGCAACACGGAAAGAGCGAACCGCGAATACGTCGAATGAATGAAACCACGAAAGGGGAAATATCGAAATCACATAGTTGGCCCATCTGCGGTATAGCTCTATAAGGTAAGTGTACAATAGTTATGGACCTTAGGGTTAGGGAGGGTTAAGGTAAGTGCATAGGTAGGTAGTGTATGTAAGGTTTTGTGTAGGTAATGTATGTAAGGTTTAGTGTAGGGTTTTGTTAAGTGTATGTGTGTGGAATGTTTAGTTTGCTTGGGTATAGCTACGTAGGGGAAGTGTTGGAAAGTTACGGACCTTAGGGTTTGGGATGGGATAAGGATAGTGCAGAGACAGTTGTGTATGTGGGGTTATTGTAGGGTTAGGAGTAGGATTTTGGTGCTTTAATTTAGGGTTAGAAGTAGGGATTTGGTTAGTGTATGTATGTTTTTTTATTGTGTTTGGGTAGGTGGTGTGTTGTGGGTGGTGGGTTGACCGACTATGATGGTTCGAGGTTTACATTTTTGCACTTTAATACATTCGACGTATCCGCGATTCGCTCTTTATGTGTCACGTGATTCGGATTTGGGTTTTTTGTGTTTCAAGGGTATAAAGTAAACCCGGTAAAGCTCTATTTTTTCACAGTATAGCAAAAAGTTGGAATAATCTTCCTCCCTCCGTGACTTCTGCACCTAATACCAAACAATTCAAAAACCCCCTTAAGGCTCATCTTATTAGCACTTGGCTATGTCCATGTGTTACTTAGTCCTAATGTATGCTACCACCATCTTTCTTCTCTCCAATTATCAGACCTTCGCTAAAAATGGAAGTAACAAATGGTACCCCTTGACATTTGGAAATGTTCTTGTGATCTCTGTCTATATATTTTGATGACTAACTTAATGTTCACTTGTATATATTGCTGATATGATCTTTCTTTGCGTACTGTTCTATTATGCACAAAATACTGCTCAATAACAAAGTCTTTACCTTACCTTCTTTACCTTTTACCTTTTTTTTTTTTTTTTTTTTACCTTTGTATTATTATCATTGTCTGTTGTATTAATTAAGTGGAGCTTTTCTCTCCAGGCCTCTGCTGTAAATGGACCTCGTCCAGTCGGACCACCCCGGTTAACAAATGTAAAATAAATAAATAAAAAATAAACATTACAAGCAGCCTGATTGTGATGAAGGAGGAGGGTTGGTGATGTATAATCAAAGGAAGTAATGATGAAGCACAAGTTCAACAGTATTCTGGTTAAAGTTTGCTTCTTCTATACCATTTATGTCAAAGGAAATGTAAACTATTCCATGATGGGAAGATGTTAGCTGACACAGTAGTGTACTGCACTTCACATAGAAGGTAACATGATACATTCACCAAAAAATGCATTAGCGTCGCAACCAAAAAATCAGAAGTTACACTCACCATTTATTTCTCCCCACTGTCTGCTGTAACTGATTAAATGTTTTTATATTACATTTCCTCCTTCAAATAATTATTTTATTCATTTAATGTCATATGATACTTTTTAAAAGCAATCAGCAATGACTCACTTGTTTTCTTCTTTGAGTTGGTGTGGCCATGGAGTTGGTATATATAAGTTCAGGATATGTGGGGGCTTGTTCCCCACACATCGATGGTGGAGGGGGGCTTGCTCCCATGGAAAAAAAATAAAACTGATTTTTTTCACCCTTTTAAATTTCAGTTTCTTTCATCCTTTCAGGATGTCAACCTCCGTCCTGCACTTAGAAAATTTCCTACCCCATCTACTTTTTTTTTTTTTTTGCAAATCAAGCACATATGTCCAGTGATGTCCTGAATGTCTGTTCTAGCATGGTTACTCTAAGCTAACGTCCCAAGGTGATCCCAGTGTTCTTTTATTACTCTCCTCACTACTTGATCCCTCTTTAACCAGGGTTGCCATCAGCTCCCTTACTGACATTAGCTCCCTTACTGATGACAACAAAGCTTTCCCATGGGATACTACTATGACACAGACAGCACTGCTGTGAGAAAAGGAATGGTGTTCAGCTTGACTTACAGCCCTCCCTATCCCTTGAATTAGATATTACATCAGTGAATAGGTTGGAAATGAAATGAAGCCTACAATGATATCCCTGCCTCACAGAGCAGGCATGTCTTTAAATGCACTCTCACTTCAACTAGGCAGCCACTTCAAGTTCTCAGCTTCACAGGGACCTGATTCCTTGACCTGCCCTCACCCACACATTACTCCCTTCCTCAGGAAAGGACGAGCATGTGGAGCTTCTTCATTCATTCCCTGCGCCACTGCAGCTCCACCATGTGCCCATGATGCTAACCAAGCACCGGTCACTTAGGTTGCAGTCAGGATTTTGTCATGTCAAACTAAAGAGTTGGCTCCATCTCCTGTACATCATGATGTCACACTTACAGTAGCAGTAGCTGCACTACATCAAAGTAAAGCAAATGCAGTGTCATGTGCCAGATGTGCACTTACATAGTGCATTTCATAGGCAGCAGCTGCACTACATCAAACTGAAGCAAATGCTTTATCATGCTCCAGATGTGCACTTACGCAGTACACTTCATAGGCAGCAGCTGGACTACATCAAAGTAAAGCAAATGCAGTATCATGTTCCAGATGTGCACTTACGCAGTACATTTCATAGGCAGCAGCTGCACTACATCAAAGTAAAGCAAATGCAGTGTCATGTTTCAGATGTGCACTTATGCAGTACATTTCATAGGCAGCAGTTGCACTACATCAAAGTAAAGCAAACACATTGCCATGCCCCAGATGTGCACTTACATAGTACATTTCATAGGCAGCAGCTGCACTACATCAAAGTAAAGCAAATGCATCACCATATTCCAGATGTGCAGTTACACAGTACATTTCATATCTATTCCTGGTGACTTGTGTCAGAAAAGTAGCTTGCATTAGACAGACATTTATTGTTAAAGTAAGGTCACTGTATAATGCAAAAATGTCTTAGGAGGTCTACATGCAATTCATATTTTACCTGTGATGAGAAGGCTCCAGTTTTATAACTGGGCCTGTAACCTCCTAACCACTTAGTTCCCCCCACTATCAGCAAAGTATGAACTCCTAACCTTTGACATAGTACATTACTATAGTATATGTCTATACCTCAGAGTTCCTTCAGAATCTATCCTCCTATGTTGCATCTCAGTACACTACACAAATAACTCACATTTCGGGTGTAAGTAATGCAAGGTCTACCTAAGGATGGTGTAGTTTCATCATTAAGGCAAAACCCAAGAGTTCAAAGAGAGACAAACTTGGGTAAATCTGCATTACCCACACCTCCAACATGGGCTATTGCTGTTGTAGTATTATACACTACTATTACTTTAAAAGAAAAATATGACTTATCTTTTTTTTAAATGCTGTCATTGCACTTTGGAATTTCATTTCTCTTCTGTCTCTTTTTGTGACGTAAACAACCAAGAAAGGATTAATAATTTAATGATCCCCATAAGTGACTTACATGTTGATGGCTACACAATACATCAGATTAGGTGCTTTAGTTTAAGTTACATTCTGGCAAAAATTTCATCTGACTTACATAGATGTCCATGCAATGAATACTGTGTTACATTTACACAGAGTAATATGTTTTTGTATTACTATTACTAACGAGAGACTAAAGAGCATCCTGAATATTCACTCTGTCTGGTCTGCCACTCTCTTTGCAGTAGCACAATGCTAGAAGCAACCAACATGAGCTTCTACACACAACATATCAGACAAAATGATCAGATGACTGACTTTCATTTCTCTGCTTAACTTGCTCGTTACTACTCTGAGTAAAGAAACTGCAAACTATTACTTAGACTCAATTTTTCAGATCGGGCATTAGTTTTGCAGTTTGCATTTTTAACTTGCAATACATTTCTCATTATCAAACTGTTAGCAGTACTGCTGTGATTATTTTTTTAAGTTGCATTTTGTTAGTATTTTCTGGAGTTTTACAGTTGTGTAGCAATCATTTTTTAATACTTAGGTGACAGACATATCTTTGAGAAATCTTTGACTTACACAATGAACATGTATGAATGAATGACTAACCAGCATTCATGCTTTTCAGCATAAAAGTTAGTCTTTACTGTATAATGGCTTTTATGTCACATAAATTAAAAGCAACATAAATAAATAAAATATACTAACACTAAAAGTTTTGCTGCCATCCAAAATGTTTTTAGTAGTGAACAGTGTAAACGAGAGGCAACATAGACATGTGAAGCAAGCTGAGTGTTTCCAAACATCACGGTTTAGTAAACTTCACTTGAGAAAGTCAATGTTATTTAACTAAGTCAGTCTGATTATTTTCATACTCAAATATTCATAAAGTATCCTAAAGACATTCTTCTGGTTCTCAAAACTGGTTTTGGAAATCACAGATACTATATGCCAGGATATAAACATCTCAATGAAAAAAAGAAGTTATGTACTCACCATAACGTTCCATGTTTGTTGTCCATCTTGCCATTCATTCTTACTGGTTGGGTTCGGAGCCGATCCACGGCTCTAACTCAGCCGCATACTATAGCTCAAAGTCTTTTACTTGGCTCGTGGCTAAACAACTATCCCATCATACAGTATGTGATTCCCAGATATCGTTTGCTGCTACTCATAGTCATATGTGAATACTAGTCCTTCAATAAAGTATAACAAAAGGAAAGAAAGCCAGAGGAGCTCCTGTCCAAGGAAGAAATCCTCCATGTTCTCTAGGAGTTTTAGGCAGGGGGAAGGTGGGAGGGATCGTAAGAATGAATAGCGAGATGGACAACAAACATGGTGAGTACATATCTTCTTTATATTATGTTGTCCTATCTCACCTTCATTCTTACTGGTTGCGACAGTGTCCTAGCACCATATTCCCAGGGTGGCTCATGGGAGTACACTTTTCAACACAGTGGAACCAAAGGAAGCCCTGTCCCTGGAGGCCAAATCCACTTTGTAGTGAGTGATAAATGTGTGAGGTGTTGTCCACAAAGCAGTGGCACAGATATTATCCATTGATAGTTTAGCCTGATAAGCAAATGATGTTGCCATAGCCCTAGTTAGAGTACTGTTGACTTTGAAAGGTAGTTGTCTGTTATTAGACTTTTAAATAAAGGTAATACAATTTGAGAGCCAGTTTGAGAGTGAGACTTTAGAAACTGGCATGCTTTTTTTACTTCTGAAAATGAAACAAACAATTGATCAGACTTCCAGAAATCTCTGGTTCATTGTAAATAGAAGCAAAGCTGTCTATGCACATCTAACTTATGTAGCTTGCATTCTGCCTTGTTGCCATGTTTAGGGAAAAATACTGGCAGCTCAATAGATTGGTTTAAGGTATGTTGTGAACACACCTTAGGTAAAAATGATGGGTTTGTCCAGAGAGAAACCCTATCCTTATGGAAGATTAAATAAGGAGGTTTGACTAATAAAGCTTGCAATTCCAAGACTCTTCTTGCAGAGGCAACTAAGAAAATTGTTTTCCAAGACAGAAATTTGAGGTCACAAGATGATGTGGGTTCAAAAGGGGGCAAGGTCAGATATTTTAGAACAAAATTCAAGTCCCATGGCAAGAGTGGTTCTTTAATAGGGGTCTTAATAAACAGGTACCCTTTAGAAAGGCTTTGCATAATCTGTGTGATATCAAGTTAGAAGTTCCATCTCCTATATGAAAATTAGAAATTGCAGCTAATTGCACCTTGATAGTAGCTGCCACTGAACCTTGCTGAAAAAGCTCTGAAAGGAACTCAAGAATATAACAGCTCAGAGCAGAAAGGGGATCGATGTTTTTACTCTGAGCCCAGAGTGAGAACATTTTCCATTTGCTAGAATATAGATTCCTAGTCGTAGCATTGTGCTAGGATACCAGGATGTGTTTAACTATTGGTGTAAAATTGTGAAGCCTGACTAAGTTTGGAACTGGAGCAGCCATGCTGTGAAATTGAGGGTTTGGAGGGAGGGGTGGAGGGTTCCTGACATATGAGTGAGAAGGTCTGGAACTAGGTCCAGAGTCCACGGCTCCTCCTGAAGATGTCGCCAGAGGAAGGGAAACCAAATCTGATGAGGCCAGTATGGAGTGATGAGAATCATCCTTCTTTCCAATGGGTAGGCTTTCTGAATGACTTGAGGTATTAGGGGGAAAGGAGGAAATGCATACAGTAGTCCCGAGGACCAATCTGGAACAAGAGCATCCCTGGGTGACTCCACAGAGGGGGGATTAGGGAAAAATAGCTGCTGCATTTAGCATTCAATGGAGTGGCAAACAGGTCGCAGTAAGGCTGACCCCATTTCTGGAATATCCTTTCCACTATTTCTTTCTTTAGAGACCATTTGTGAGGCATCAGAATTGCTCTGCTTAGCCTGTCTATCATGTTGGATTTCCCCGGGATGTCCATTGCTATCAGAAAACGTTGGGAAGAGATTGCCCATTGCCATACTCTGAGTGCCTTTTGGCAAAGGGGGTAAGATTTGGTTTCTCCTTGTTTGTTTATGTGCCGAACCACTGACATATTGTCTGACTGAATTGCAATTGTTCCTAGTAGAAGAGAGTCCTGAAGTGCTTGCAAAGCCAAGAGCACTGCTCTCATCTCTAGGACATTGATATGCAAATGGGTCTCATGTTCCTGCCAAGTGCCTTGGACCATCCTCCCCAGATAATGCCCCCCCACCCTATCTGGGAGGCATCTTTGGTCACTGTTACCAGAGGTTGTTGTGGAGTAAAGGGTCAACCTGATGTGACATGACTGGAGAGGAGCCACCATCTTAGATCCTTCTTTCAAGACTCTGTAATTCTGATCTGGTGGGACATGGGAAGCTCTTGCAAGGACCACTGAGAAAAGAGAAGCCACTGAAGAATTCTCATGTGCATCCTGGCTAAGGGAACTAGGGTTATCATTGATTCCATCATCCCTAGAACTTTCAGGACTGTTTTCACTGTTACTTTTCTCTTTGGCAGGAGATCGGAAATTTGTTGTCTGAGTACCAAAACTCTTTCTGCAGGTAATTTTGCTATCATGGAGATGGTGTCTACCTCTGCTCCTATAAAGGTGATATGTTAACAAGGCAACAAGGCAGATTTCCCTAAGTTTATTGTCATCCCTAACTGAGAACAAATTTGTAGGTTTTCGTCTCTGGACTGTTGTAGTAGATGCTTGGTAGTGGCAGTCAGGAGCCAGTCGTCTAGATATGGAAACACCTGGATTCCTAGCCATCTCAAGTGAGCCATGACTACTGTCATACATTTGGTGAACACTCTGGGGGCTGTAGTGAGACCAAAGGGCAGAGCTCGAAACTGATAATGACTGGTTTTCAGCCAGAAGTGACTCCTTGATGCTCTATCCATATTTATGTGGTAGTATGCATCTTGGAGGTCTACTGAGCACATCCAAACGTCTTTCCCTAAAAAGGGAAGAACAGACTGCAGTGTCACCATTTGGAACGTGGGCTTCTTTATGGATTCATTTAGTTTGCTGAGATCCAATATGGGTCTTCAGTCCCCTGTTCATTTTGGCACTAAAAAGAATCTTGAGTAAGTTCCGAATCCTACTTGGTCTGCAGGGACTTCTTGGATGACTCTTTTGTCTAGCAACTTTTGAATCTCTATAGTTGCCTGTTCCCTTAGACTGGGTGGAATGTCCAGGATCCTTTGGAGCTGTGGGATGGGAAGGGAGAAGGGAATGGAATAACTTCTGGATATTAAACTTTGTACCCACTTGCCTTTTGTGATATCTCACCAGGCTTCTGGGTACAAAGATAATCATCCCCTGACTGCCTCCAGAGTAGGACAGATAGGCCTCCATTCAGGAGTGCTTCAATGGTTGGCCGCAAAAGAATTCACGGTCACCCTGATTTTGCAGACCCCCCTCTGCCTCGTGGATGGCATCTACCATTATTACCTCCCCCTCTGCCTCTGGGGAAGGATTCATCATATGCGTCTTGAAAAACTCCCTGGGATTTCTTGAATCACATTTTTCCATCTTTTTGACCCTTAGGATAGGGTCTGGAAGGGACAGAAAAATGCACCCCAATGGCAGAGAGAGTTTTTCCTTCCAGCTCACATCTGGTGAGTGTGTCCTTGACTTCCGGTTCAAAGAGCGAGGAACCATCGAAAGGGGAATTGACAAAGGTAGACTTAAAAGGTTCCACAAAATTACACAAGCGCATCCAGGAGAGCCTCCTTAGGGAAACTCCTGAACCAGCTGCCCAGATCGCTCCATCCACTGCATAGGAAATCAGCCTCATGGAGGAGTTAACTATGTAATTTAAGGTGGATAGCTAAGAGATCACTTTGTCTGAAACCCCTGCAGCTAGTGAACTTTGTAGAGTATCTCCAAACTCCTTCAGGAGATCTCTTTGTAGTCTAATGAAGTGTGTAAGGTAGTTCAACAATCGAAGGGTAAAAGTCGCTGATGAGAAAATACACTTCCCATATCTGTCCATCGTTCAAGACTCCTTGTTTGGTGGCTGGACAGATGAGGACATTTCAGACAGTTCCTTCTTGGTGGCTGCTGCCACCACCATAGCATCTACAGCAATGCCTTTAGTAAGAAAATCTTTTTCCGCTGGAGTTGTTATGAATTTATTTGGTCTCCTAGGGACCAGTTCCATAGTGTCTGGTGACTCCCATGCCTTTCGACTTAGTCCATCAGTTCATCAAAAGGTGGAGACACCCAGGAGGCTGAAGGTTGAGATCCGAAGGCTTTCAAGTATACCGACTCCTCATCAGAAGGGTTAATGGGCTTCCAGCTGCCTCTCTGCTTCAGGATTTCTAAGATATTTGCAAAGGAGATATCTTCAGAGGATGACCGTGAGAACCTTTCTGACTCCTTGAGGTCAGTATCTGAGGTGACTGACTCATCATATGAGTCCAGATGCTTCCTCTTGCATGTTTTCTTCTGAGGAACCTCCTCAGAAGGGTATTCTGGGAAGGTCTCAGGAGAGTGGGACTCACCCAATGGGACTACGTGAGGCCCTGAATCTCCACTGTCCTGAGTATAGGATGGTGTTGAGACAGATGCCGGTGCCTTAGGGGGAAGATTACCGGTACCCATGTGTAGAGCTGTAGGAGGGGACAGCACACTCCTCATCAGCTCAAAAGCAGGTCCCCCAGCTCCAAGGATGCCTCCCATTCCGAAAAAACAGAAGGACTCCCCGGTTCCAATGAGACTGGCCCCAAGCCCAATGTGGGAGCCGAGCTCACCCGTGCCGAAGCCCCAAGAGGTAAGCTTGGAACCGAGGAGACTCAGGTCCGAGCATCCCCCCCAGAATCAACCGGAGATCTTTGGCTCCTAGACACCTCGGAAGGCATCGAGGGTGTCGGAGCAGATAACAGTTCCAAAATCAAAAGGACGGGTCTCGGGACAGAAGCTTCTACATCAAACGACACTCCAGCTCTGAAGATCCAGCTTGGTTTGGAGGAGAAATAGTCATGGATGAAAGAGTCTTAGTTGGCTCCAGAACTGGTTGGTTCAGAGCCGAAAATTTAGCCAGCTCCAGCAACTTCAGAAGTCTATGCACCACCCTATCCACATCATCGTCCGATAAGCTCCTAGAGAACCTGGAGGAAAGGCTTGGTGAGCGAGATCTCTCCAATATGGGAAATCTTAAGGTAGGGGAGACTGGTACTAACTCAGTGGACCGGCTCCGAAAGCTGTGGAGCCGAAGGACTTGACTTGTCCAATTCAATGATCTCTCTCAGTTCCGAGTCCTTTGAAGCTGAAGAGATTGATTTGTCCGAAATTTTCAATACTTTTTGAGGTGGCCCCGAATGTGCAGATGAGAAGGAAGAGGAAGATAGTCCCTTTGTAGGTATGTCACCCCTTGAAGAAGAGGACTTAGGTTTAGAGGAAGTACTCTGGCTTTCTAAGGCTTCAGCAAAAGGAGTTTTTAGGAGCCCTCTGACTATCAACTTGTTCTTCCTTTCCTGCAAAACATGGAAACTGAAAGAGTGGGAGAAGGCATATGACTCCTGCAGGTGAATGGCCCCCAAACAATAAATGCATACACTATGCCTATCAGTTTGGGCTAGCTTAGGTTCCTTCTTTCTACTTTCTTTAGACATCATGCTTGACAGGGACACAGGAAAATAATTTTCTTGGTTGGCAAAAGCCAGGGTACCATTTGGCTAGGCTTATATAGGCCCTAGGGCCAATAGCCTAGTACCTACCTATGAACCTATGAGAAGGAAGCACAACTACCAATACTATAAATGTAAAGCACTAACTACACAAAATACCAAAAGGTAGAAAAAACTAATACACGCAGTATAAAGAAGTGGGATTGTCAGAGAGATGAAGAAAGTAGACAGGAGTATAAGGAGATGAGGTGCATGGCAAAGAGAGAGGTGGAGAAGGCTAAGGATAAGGCATATGAAGAGTTGTATGAAAGGTTGGACAATAAGGAGGGAGAAAAGGACCTGTACCGATTGGCTAGACAGAGGGACCGAGCTAAGAAAGATGTGCAGCAGGTAAAGGTGATAAAGGATAATGAGAGAAACATACTCACAAGCGAGGAGAGTGTGTTGAGCAGATGGAAAGAGTACTTTGAGAACTTGATGAATGAAGAGAATGAGAGGGAGAGAAGGTTGGACGATGTGGGGATAATGAATCATGAAGTGCAATGGATTAGCAAGGTGGAAGTAAGGATAGCTATGAAGAGGGTGAAGAATGGAAAGGCTGTTGGCCCAGATGACATACCTGTGGAAGCATGGAGGTGTTTAGGTGAAATGGCAGTGGAGTTTTTAACCAGACTGTTTAATGAAATCTTGGAAAGTGACAGGATGCCTGAGGAATGGAGAAAAAGTGTTTTGGTACCGATTTTTAAGAATAAGGGTGATGTGCATAGCTGTAGTAACTACAGAGGGATTAAACTGATCAGTCACAGCATGAAGTTATGGGAAAGAGTAGTGGAAACTAGGTTAAGAAGGGGCCAATTTTTAGTGATCAGCAGTATGGTTTCATGCTGGGAAAGAGCACTACAGATGCAATGTTTGCTCTGAGATTGCTGATGGAGAAGTACAGAGAAAGTCAGAAGGAGTTGCACTGTGTTTTTGTAGACTTAGAGAAAGCATATGACAGGGTGCCTAGAGAGGAGTTGTGGTATTGTATGAGGAAGTCAGGAGTGTCAGAGAAGTATGTAAAAGTGGTACAGGATATATACAAGGGTAGTGTGACAGCAGTGAGGTCTGCGGTGGGAGTGACGGATGCGTTTAAGGTGGAGGTGGGATTACAGCAAGGATCAGCTCTGAGCCCTTTCTTATTTGCAATGGTGATGGACAGGTTGACAGACGAGATCAGACAGGAGTCCCCATGGACTATGATGTTTGCAGATGACATTGTGATCTGTAGTGAGAGTAGGGAACAGGTGGAGGAGACCCTGGAGAGATGGAGATATGCTCTAGAGAGAAGAGGAATGAAGGTCAGCAGGACTAAAACAGAATATATGTGTGTGATTGAGAGGGAGGACAGAGGAATGGTGAGGATGCAAGCAGTAGAGGTGGCGAAGGTGGATGAGTTTAAATACTTGAGGTCAATAGTTCAGAGTAATGGTGAGTGTGGAGGAGAGGTGAAGAAGAGAGTACAGGCAGGATGGAGTGGGTGGAGAAGAGTGTCAGGAGTGATTTGTGACAGACGAGTACCAGTAAGAGAGAAAGGGAAGGTCTACAAAATGGTAGTGAGACCAGCTATGTTATATGCATTGGAGACAGTGACACTGACAAAAAGGCAGGAGTTAGAGCTGGATGTGGCAGAGTTAAAGATGTTAAGATTTGCACTGGGTGTGACGAGGGTGGACAGGATTAGGAATAAGTATAGTAGAGGGTCAGTTCAGGTTGGAAGGTTTGGAGACAAAGTCAGAGAGGCAAGGTTACGTTGGTTTGGACATGTGCTGAGGAAGGATCTTGAGTATAATGGGAAAAAGATGCTAAGGATGAAGCTACCAGGTAACAGGAAAAGAAGAAGGCCTAAGATAAGGTTTATGGATGTGGTGAGGACATGCAGGTGGTTGGTGTGACAGAGCAAGATGAAGAGGACAGGAAGAAATGGAAACAGATGATCCGCTGTGGCGACCCCTAATGGGAACAGCCAAAAGAAGATGATGATGATAAATATTTATATATATATATATATATATATATATATATATATATATATATATATATAGACATACATGCATATCCTAATATCACACTATAATAATAACACACAGCACATCTATTTGAAGAATATATATCAAGAAGAAAAATACAATTCTGCCCTCTAAGTTAAATGGATGCTAGGCCCTCTAACTTAATCTGACCTAGAACAGCTATAAATAAGGGAACAAAATTCAGTTAAACCCTCTAACTTAAGTGGGTACTTGGCTCTCTAACTCAAATGAGCCAAGAATCACAGACAAGGAAAAGACACACTAGACGACGCACAAACTCAGGAAAGATAAAACCAACACAAAAATGCTTCAAGAAGGTTATTCCAACTCACTAATCAAGAGTCCAGTTTACTGAATCCAAGTAAAAATTTATTGTGAGCACTTTCGCCCACATAAAGGAAATGTGGTAGATGCCCCTACTGTACATAGTTTTGTGTAACAACATCATTTTACATCTCAAATGTGTATTACATGCTCACAGGTAAATATAACTGTAACACAAAAGGAGTCATATACTTAAGTGCCAATGTGGCAACTGTTTTTATGTAGGGAAAACGGAGCGACATTTTAGAACAGGATGTATGAATATCAGTATAGTATTTACAAGGAAAATACTAATAATGCCTTAGCTAGGCATGTGTTGGAGCAACCTGACCATTATTTTCACTATTTAGTTATCGAACAAGTGGAGCCGTGGTGGTGCAGCGGTTAGCGTTGTCGCCTCACAGCAAGAGGTTTTCCGGCTCAGTTCTTGGCTGGAGCTCCTTATGTGTGGAGTCTGCATGTCCTCCCCGCGGTTGAGTGACATTTCAAGGCATGCAGGTAGGTGCGTGCGTGAATGGGTGTGCCTTCATTGAAGGTTGGGCATCATGCTGGCATCTCGGCACTGTAAAAATCTACTGCCAGTCATAAGCAGACTGGGGTTCCACTGTGGCAACCCCTAACCGGGAAAAGCCGAAAGACATTACTTTTACTTATCAAACAAGTAGATGTGCATGCCAGAGGAGGACTTTGGGCATTGAGACTTGAGGAAAGGGAACTCCTCTGGCAGTTGAAATTAAATGCACATTCCTTTCCAGGTCTAAATGACCATTGTTTTTTAAAATGTACTTTAAAGTTAAAATCATTATTAAGATGAATAAAGGGTAAGGATATTAGTGGGGTATAAGTTCATATTTTTATTGTATGTTATACACATAAATTTTGATATGAACTTTGACTTTTAAAATACTTGAGCAAATGTATGCTATGTGTACACATTTCTACACTTTAAATGTCACTAAGAATTTCTGAAAAAATGGGAGGTACTTGTGATGTCATAACTAATTGGTTTATTTAATGCCTGATTAATGAGATTTTTAAGATGTCTGAAGAAGTTCAATATTTTATGTGGACGAAAGTGCTCACAATAAATTTTAACTTGGGTTCACTAAACTAGACTCTTTGATTAGTGAGTTGGAACAACCTTCTTGAAGCAAAATACACACTAGACAACGGTTCTACACTAAAGTTCTTGATGGGATAGAAAGAAAATAGGCCTTGCAACTACAGCAATGGCCAACAAAGCAACAAACACAGTACAGCAAGATTAAACAGCACATGCAGAACAACAGCAAAGAGAAAACTATCTATATAAAAATCTATCATTACTTGTAGGCAAAAAACAATTAGTGTTCACATATGACTATGAGGAGCAACAAACAAGAGCTGGGAAATCACACACTGCATGATGGGATAGTTGTTCAGCAATGAACCAAGTAAAAGACTTCGAGCTATAGTATGTGGCTGATTCGGAGCTGAGGATCAGCTGCAAACCCAACCAGTAAGAATGAAGGCTAGATAGGACAACATAACATCACAAAGTTTAGATATTCCAGATGAAAATGAAAAATGGTTAAAATGGTATCCAAGCAATGAAAAAAATACATGCTTGCTTTGGAGAGGGACAAAGCCTCATCCCACACACTTCATCTGCAGGAGGTTGGATCCACTCTTCTTTCGACTTAATAAAATCAATGCTGCACTTCAGGAGAATGAGACAACTCCCCACCCCACTAGTGTTAGCCCTATACAAAAGCATACTAAATGTACAGTGTCTTCAGTGTGTTAAAACTGTCTGTTTCTTATACATCATAAAAAGTAAATAAACTGTTTATTTAGTATACATACATGTGTGTGTGTGTGTGTATATATATATATATATATATATATATATATATATATATATATATATATATATATACACGTGTGTGTGTTTTTTGTTTGTTTCTTTTTTCCTTACTGGTTTGGATGTACATTGTGATGGCTCTGTTATATTCGGTTCCGTATTAGAAGACCGAAGACGCATTCTTTCGAATGCGTCTTGGTCGAACTCAAAAGCCTGAAACGGCAAAATATCGAAGTGGCTTTTAAGCAAATTTTTTCCCTGAGAAAGAATTCACTTGGCCGCTTTGTTACTTTGTCATTTTCGGCACTGTAGTGTGGTCTTGGAGTTGGTATATTTAAGTAGGGTGGGTATGGGGGGGTGCAGCCCCCCCCCACTTAATGTAATGTTTAAAGTTTTTTATTTTATTTTATTTTTTTTGTTGGAACAGCAATTTTTTTCCTTAGGAAAAAAATCACTGCTGTGATAGTTCGAAATTGTAAGCTTTCACTTACATAGGGTCGATTAATCACCGTTCACTTTTTTTAAGCGTTCGGTGATCTAATATAGACCCGTTATATTCAATACACATATTTTACCATTTACTTGTTCCAGCACAGATTTTAGGGGGGGTCTGAGATGCTGGAAGCACAAATAAGACCGCTTAAGTATTCAGAAACCTAAACGTACAAATTTCTGAACATGCTTCAGACTCTGTAATGGCTATTCTTTTTTTGTGGTGCAGAAAATATTTCATTCTGTAAATATATTGTGCACAGGTGCATGTTATGGCTTTTCTTCTTGTTGGATAGCAACCTACTGAAATGCTCTTGTAAATTCTGAATTACAGACCTTTGCAAACTACAGAAATGCTATTGTAAACTGTGAATTACAGACCCTTGCTGTATTGTCTTGACATCACTTGTGTTAAGTTACATTTACACCGCTCTCTACATTTTATCTGCATTTTATTATTGGTCCACAGATCATGCAAGCAGCAAAGCATTAGTACTGCTCTCACCACTTTCTTATTCTTTAGCATTTTGTAGACCTTCTCCAGTGTGTCAAAAAATAAAAAAAAAATCCTTACATGTCATTTTAAAATAATGTAGCCTCCACTTCCTTTAAATTATTTCTGTAATCCAATGGAAAACAAATACAGTTTAGAAATAGTCTACACTTTGATTTAATTTGGCAACACACTTATTACAAACATGTTTCTTCTTGAATTGTTACCTCTTACATTTTCTGGTATGTATCACTATTTACAAACCCACATTTCTGTAGGCTGTAGTTTTCTGTAGTATTTGTTTAATATTATTAACAAGATTGCAATTATATTCTTTCAGAATCATGTCTCCATGCATTGGACTTTTATTTGCTTATACTCCTGTTTTCCTGATTCCTGTTTGGTCTTGTCCCTGAAGACAACTACTTCGTCATTTTTTAAAAATGAAATGTTCACACTAACTTTTGCTTTCCTTTATTGATATGCTAAGCCTGTAAAATCTGAGAAACACTTCATCTACAAATGAACACCTGCAATCATATATAAAATATATATTATTTTTTTATTAAAACCTGCAAAAAATAATTGAATTGTGACACTTGATGGGATTTAACCAGCTCTGCAAAACACATTAATAAAAACAGTCTAATAACTGTAAAGCAGTTTTGTTGACGTATCCACCCCCCCACTAGTAGTGCCTATATATACATTATTAGTGCATCCAGCTTTCAAGTGTGACTTTTTTCTCATATCTCAGTATATATTTTTTTGCATTTCTTGGTCTGCAGCAGAATGATAAATTAGAAGTTCAACAGGATAACTGTTATAGTATTAAGTCAACAAAGAACCACATATTTTGGCCACAGAAATGGTCAGCATAGCCCACCTAATCTGCACATAATTTAGCAGATGGACTACAGGGGCCAGATTCTTAAAGAGCTGCTCTCAGTGTAAGTTTGTCCTGATTCTGAGACTTGCTCTTTTTTAATTTCTCCAAATCTTTTGGGTTTCTAATACCATGATAGGGATGAGCCCCATTCCTAAGTCAAAGTAAAATTAAAGCTTATAAAATTAGTATTGTTTCAGTCTTTGATGTCAGCCATGAGTGCTCTTCACAGCACCCACAATGTGTCTCGTAATGACTCCTTTTGCAATTTGTACAGGGTTACATGGATTGGTAACATATCTAAATATAGATTCCTTTTTATAAGACCTGTTGCTCCTACTACTATTGCAACTGTCTGGATATCTTTCTTCCACATTGCTCATGTTTCTGCGTGCAAATCCTGATATTTTATGACTTTGTGTCTTTCTGTACACAACACGCTATAGTCAATGGATGTGGCGATTTCAATGATCAATGCTACTTTTGTCTTCTTTTCTTGGACCACTATATCTAGTTTTCTAGCATCTATCTTTTGAACTGTTGGTAATAGGTGATCCCATGTGATATAAACTTCATAATTTTCTGTGATGCTTTGTGGCTCATGTTTCCAGTGTTTTTCAGCTGCTTCAATATTATAATGTTCGCACAATCCCCAGTGCAACAATCTTGCTACATTATTATGCCTTTTAGTATACACTGCTTCTGCCATTAGTATATCAGAACCAGTAATGAGGTGTGCAATTGTTTCCAGTTCAGTTCATTTGTCTGGTTCTCCCACATCTTCAATGGACTTTGTAAACCAACGTGTATGCAGCCCACTATCTTGGGCCGCCAATATTAACCTTTCATCTCTTGGTTTGAATTCACCTCTCCTTAACCATTCCTGCATTCACTCCTGATTGACATGAGGTTCTTTCAAAAGTTTTCTGTACTCGCAATTATATTTATGCATTTACCACATTTCTTGCCTTCTCATCTAATCTTTCACCTTATATTCTTTCTTTTGTTTTTTAGCACATTCAGTTGCTGTCTGATTTTTATCTACTACTAGTGTGAATTCCATTCCTGCTTGATGCCGATATGCTTCTGCTAGATTAAGCAGAGAAGTCATCTTAGATTTAGTCTCCTCATGTTTCAAAACTTTCACTACATTTGGGTCTTGAGAGGTCAGCAGATATGTGTGGAGTCCCATGGTTGTAGATCTAGACATGTAATCAATTTCAAGGAGGCCATCCCTCCTTCGGAATGGGGAATATATAATCTTGGTATACACTAATTTTTATAAATTATTTGGTGAGCATGAAGCATCCTTCTTGTTTTCCTATCTAATCTATCCAACACATTTTGGGGGCAGTCAATCACTCCAAAACTATAAGTTAGGACAGGAAGAGCAAATTGGTTTATAGCTTGGATTTTGTTCCTAGATGTCAATGCTGTTTTTGGGATTAATTAGGTCTTCTAAAGTATTCCTTACTAAGTTTTATTTGCATTTGTTCATGTTTTATTGTTGTTCCTTCATCAATTCCCAAATATGTTTATACTGCCTCTTGCTCAAGTTCTTTCATATCACATTCTTGTCCCAAACTGATGTTTTCCTGCTTTAAAGGCTGCTTTTGCACATTTATCAAGAAAAAATGACATTCTTATATCATCTGAAAAAGTTTTGACAAGCTGCAGTTGTGCTTTCAATTCCTCACCTGATGAGCTATACAGTGTTAAATCATCGACAAAGAGAAGGTGAGAAGTCTTTACACTTTGCTACTTTCTAGGAACCAAATTATAGCCACTGCCTAAGCTTTTGAGTAAACAGCTTAATGTGTTAAGGGCAAAGCAGAATAGCAATGGTGCCAGAGTCACCCTGGAATATCCCCCTTTGAATTTTTATCACTGGGATAATAATTTGTCCTTTAGCATGGCTTAATTGCAAAGTGGTCTGCCACTGTTTCATGGTCACTGTAATATAGTCAATCAGTATAGGGTGTATTGTGCAAATTTTTTATTGATGTCTGTGACTTACATTCGGTTATCCCCTATGATACTGGGCTCAGATGGTTTGAGGATATTTTGGGGGAAATTGCAATTTTGTCCCAAGACCGTATTAATACTATTAGTGCCCTTATGGAATTGGTCCTGGTTAACAATTTTTTTGTTTTTTGAAGGACAATAGTTGAAACAAATTAAGGGGGTAACAATGAGGGCAGCGTGTGCCCCCAGTTTTGCAAATTTAGTTATGAGTTTTTGGGAAAAACATTTTGTCTTTGATTCCCCTTTTAGTTCTGGCTTTGCCTTCTACACCCACTTTCTGGACGATATTTTTATTGTCTGGAAAGATAGTGGGGATAGGCTTAACAGTTTTTTTTCAATATATAAATTCCACTACATCATTTTTGAGATTTGTACATGTTGGTAGTGAAGTGAGGATTTCATTTTTGGATGTAAATATTACTAAAGATTATGCAAAACAGTGTTTTGTATCTAATATTTTTCGAAAGAGCACTTTTTCCAATAGTTATTTACATTTTGAGACCTACCACCCATACCTGGAAATACAGAAGATTAATGGTAATAATTGCATAGGTCCTTTATTTGCATAACTGGCTATTGATTTCTACTAATTCCCAACTGGGTAGAATACTGGGTGATAGACCGGTAGTGGTCTATAGGAAAGATTCTAGTATTAAACAGTTGTTAGAGAAAAAACAGCAGACTAGTGGTAGTAGAGTAGTTCCTCTGGTTTACAAGGTATGTTTAAGTGTGGGTGTTGTAAAATATGTCCTTGTATACTGGTAGGTTTCCAGTTTTTTTCTAAATGGAAAAAGGTTTCGGTCAAGGAGAAATATAATTGTAATACAAAATGGGTTATTTATGTTGCCAGTTGTTTACATTGTATGTTGCCAGTTGTTTACATTGTTCTGCCTATTACACAGGTAAAACTATCAGAAGGGTGAGAGATAGGATTTATGAACATGAAAGAGATATTAATAAGAAAGACACAAATGCATTGTTCAAGCATGTTGAAAAAAACCCTGGTCACAAATTTGGGTATTTTGTTATCAAGCAACTTAAGAGGGATGACAGGGGAAGAATTGTGGAGGAACATTTGTTAATTAGGAGTTAGAATGGCAATTTAGGCTTAATTCCCTAGTGAAGCCTGGGCTAAATGATACTTGTTCCATTTCATCTATTTTGCACTTGAAAAGTTTGGAATGCTAATTTAGTTTAAATTAAATACTTATCTTTTAGGATTTAACACTGATGTACTTTATTTTTAAATATATAATTAGTTTTTTTAAAGAGTTTTTATAGTTTTTTTTTAATTAAGTGTTTATGAGTCATGTGATTGTTTCTAACTATTATTTAAACTGATTAATTGGGCTGTGCTTTCAGTTCTGATGATGTCCTAATGGATGAAAGCGCTTAACTGCACTGTTGCTGTTGGTTTGGAATAAAGCATTTTACTGGACTTTCATTTCCCTTGGCTTGGTTACCAGTTCGTGTTGGTGAGGAAAGTTTGTTGTGTTATAACACCAATACTGCTGACTGTGTAACTGTGACAGTAAAGACAACCCTGGGACATACAACATTTTTTTGGTGTGTATGGATCACCAAATTCAAGTGCTGATGACCTGGAAGAATGCATATATTTCTTACATGAAATACAGGAGGGATGAATAAGAGTGGCTAGGGACTTAATTTTACCAGAAACATACTGGAATAATATTGACTCAATGACATTAGTAACAAAATTATTCACAACATATGTTCAGGAACAACAATTGCTTCAGATTGTGAAAAAATAGAGAAGGGAATATACTAGACACTGTTTGTGTTCCTAAAGAAATTACTGTTGCTTCATGTCAGGTTTCACCACCACTGATGTGCAGTGATCATGTTGTTATAAAGGTTAATTTGTTGCTAGATAATTCTGCTTAGTGAACAACCAAGCCTAGGAAATCAGAGTAGAAATGTCATCATAGGAAACCCGGCTGGAAGTAATGTGAGTATTACTTTTAAACTCAAATTATTTGACACTAAACTACTAAAAATAAAAAAATTACAACTTGAACTGCAATATTTTGAAATATGCATTAAAGAGAACATTGTCCCTAAAGGACTTCGTACTTGGCAATATCCTACAGGGTTAGAATCTGGGTCTGAATTCTATAAAGATATAATTCACTTGTTTAATACTCAAGGTTTGGAACTGTTAAAAATTATGTGTAACCATTACCAACTACAAATTAACAAACTGGCCGAGGAGGCCATGGAGTTAGACAAGGAAATTAAAAAGGACTCTGTTTTCGATAGGTATCAGTATGATTATGAACGCATTTTTTCAAGTATCTCTCAACAATTAGAGAGACTGAAGGAAACCAAACTTAAGAAACTCAGAAGAGATTTAAAAGACTATGAGGAGGGTACATCCTATCCTAAACCACTTCCTTCCCAGTCATGGAATGTTACCATGGGTAACACCAACAAAACAATTTTTTAACCCTGGCACTAATGACTTAAATATAGACAATGTAGACACAACGTCACTAAGACCAGGAACAAGCCATGACGAACCCACAGAAAACTTTAATATGGGTAGAAACGACAACATTGAAAGAGGCGGTTTTCAAAATGAACAACAACATCAGTCAAAAAACTTCCAGGGGCGGAAGGGGAGAAACCAGAACAACTACAGACGGAACCAAAGAAAATTTTACAATACACGAGCTGTAAGCAACTGGATGAGGCAATAGAGAACTCAAATGTGGATGAAGTGGACTCCACTCCCACAAGCTATAAACTTATCACGAACTCAAAAGGGGACTTTAACATCTATAACTATACAGACTTTACAATGGACAACAGTCTGGTGGAGTTACTTGCCAAAGGTCTTACCTTTGTCCCCTCAAACAGAGGTGACATAGCAGAGATACTTTTAGACTTTAAACTTTATATTAGAAAATTGAATCTAACAGTTCTATTGGGTGTTAGAACAAATGATAGGCAAGACCTTAGGATAGCAAGCACTTACAACCCACCCACCCACTTATCCACTTATTCGACCACATGTGCGAAACAGAAATGAGAAACCTGTTTAGTAACAACATTTCTTCTAAAAACAACTACAATGTATCTATAGAAGACAAAATGAAGCTATCACAGTTTAAGAACTTACTAATTCGCATTATGAAACCGGATAAAGGTGATGGGTTGGTGGTGATGGAAGTGAAACACTATATAGGCAAAATGTTGAAGCTACTTGAAGGACAAGCTTATCAAAAAGTGAGCTTAAATGAGCTAAACATAGCTCATAACAGAATTAATATGTTTAGCAATGACTTGTTCATTGATTCACTAACTGACATACATACAAACAACTATTTAAACATGTCTTTGCCTAGACTCACATCTTTGTTCGGCGTACCTAAAATTCACAAAGACCTTAATGAACCTCCTATGAGAGTGCTTGTAGATGCTCATCAGTCTATTACATACCCTTGCGCTAAAGTGATAGACTCTATACTGAAGACCTACGTAAGAAAAGAAAAACAAATACGTAAAGATTCGTGATCATTTCTTGAACAAATTAACTCACTTGAGTTTAACTACGGCAAAACATTTTAACAATAGACGTTTGCGACCTTTACACGTCTATCCCCCACCACACAGGCATTGAGTGGGTCATAGAATTCATTGGACTTACAGAAGCAAGTGACTCAGAACAGAGATTAATCGAACTATTATGTATAGTCTTGGAGTATAACTTTTTTGCATTTAACAATAGCATATACTTACAAAAAATTGGGGTAGCCATGGAGTCCCCCTGTGGAGGCAGTTTTGCCAACTTTGTAATGGCTTACTGGGAACACAAATATGTCCTCGAAAACGTTCACTTGAAAACCAGTATTTCTTTTTACACATGCTACCTGGATGATATTTTCCTTATCATCACAGGGGGCAGTGTAGTAGCAAAATAAATAGTTGAATATTTCAACAGTACAACTAATTTTTTAAAATTCACTAGTGTTTATCATGAGTTTAGTATTAGCTATCTTGATGTTGATTTATCTAAAGACATACTAGGACAACATTACATAGAAAAAAATTATAGAAAGAGTACATACTTTAACTCACTTTTGCATTTTAGCAGCTCTCACCCCCTACACCAGAAAAAAATCTGTGATTAAGCAACAAATGGTACGGGCTGCAGGAATGATCACTATGCAGAGCGATTTTATAGTAGAATGTAAAAACTTGAGTGACATGTTTACACATAGGGGTTACCCAATCAAATTAATTCACAACATAGTAACTGAAGTTCAAAGAAAGAGGGAAAAAGGAATATACAAATCAATCTTGAACAAAGGAACTCCCCTAGCACTAACATATTTAGAACTTAATTCAACTGATGCATTAGTGGAGCATATCGATGACAAGAACATTCCACCTCACAACTCACTTGAGGGACCTGGTCCCATAAATACAACAAATGAGAATATCAGTTTTGTCTTGACATTCAGTTTAAGAGCAAAAGAAGTTATGGGCATTTTGAAAAAGAACTGGCATCTGTTTACAAATGATAGAGACATTATTCAAAAAATAGGATCACCCCCAGTTAACACTTACAGGTCAAAAATTTAAAAAACATTTTAGTAGGTCAACGCAATAGTACACATAGGACAGTGGGTATGTCATGATGTGAGATGTGCAACTATTGTAAATACATTGACATTGGTAACAAATTTGTGATTAGAGACAGGAATTACACATTGAAAAACAGATGTAACTGTAATTCAAGAGGTGTAGCCTACTTAGCCCAATGACAAATATGCCCAGCCTTCTATGTGGGCAAAACTGATAGGAGACTACGCGATAGGATATACGATCATGTATATGCAATTAGTAGATGCAAACAAGAGAATGCATTGGCAAACCACTGTATGGAACAACCAAACCACTCATTTAAGTTGAAAATTATTGAGCAAATTCATGACCATGAAAATAATATCCAAACTATGCTAAGGGGTGGTTCAAGTTCACTATTTTTAGAAAAAAATAGAACTGTTATGGCGACTACGTTTAGACGCATGTCACCACCAGGCTTGAATGAAGTCTATTCATTAATCTGTAAATTAAAATTAAGAAACTGGCTATGATAAGGTTAGAAGCTAATCCTTGTCCTAATAGGTGCGTATATTCAACTCTATAGTGATCAGAAACATAGTTGACACTATAGTTAGTTGTTATACTATTGGGCACTTATGCAATTAGCCTACCTATTTGTACATCATTGTTTAAGTTCACCACTCTATGGTAGGCATTATTTAATAACACATATTCAAAATAAAATGTGCCCTTGTTATTACCATTACTTAGTTATCGCACCTTAGGTTAACAATGGTGTAAAATTGTTAATTTGTATATAACAACATCATTTTAAAACTATTTAGAATCGGCCCATAAGTTACACTAATAGCTGTACCACAAGTTCGATATTGGCAATGTTACTTGTATTATATATACAATGTATCATTAGTAATGTAGCACGATTCCTTGCTCTGTTTTATGTTTCCCATACTTGTACATCATCGCACCTCTGGTTAGACTAATAACATGTTTTTAACATTTTTAATGGTTATAATATTGAGTATAAAGTACTAACAACTTATGTATTTTAATTTTTCATGATTTGTTAACTTGTATAATGTGGCTGACATGGTGTTTTGAATGACACACACTGCCTTTTACTAAGTAGGTTAAAGTCGTTATACCACTCAAGGGTTAATGATAGGAGTACACATATCATGTGACTATTGTATTACATTTTAAATAACCCTATCCTACGGTGTGTCAGTATCTGAAGAAGTCTGTTTATTATTACAGACGAAAAGCGCTTCATATTGCACCTGTTAGTTTCGTTGGTTTTATTTTACTTCTTATTGTGGATAGCAGCAGTCCGCTGCAATATTGGGTTTGTTGAACATACATTAAATATTGTTTGAGTTACACTGCAGTTGCTCCTGCGGCATTCTTCATTTTTCAACAGTCTTTTTTCGTTTTGGTGATTCATGTGTTATAGAGAGGGCAAGTCCGCAAACAAACTTGACTGAATTGACCATTTGGGCACAGGAGAATACATCAAAAACTAAGCATATACAATTTGAGAGACATAAACTGAAAGGTGAATATTTAATACATCACACGGTGACTGAAACTGTAGATTCATTTAAAGAGCTTGGTATATGGGTTAGATCCAACTTTCAATCACGAAGATGACCAGCAACAGTTAGGCATATCCTTTTATTCCAAAACAATGAAGCGCTTTTCGTCCGATAGGTAAACGAACTTCATCAGATAAGGTAAAAAAATCAAATAAAGGGGTTTAAATAGAAAATGCATCTAGTCAGCTCGTACAACAGTATCAAGCATTAAAGCAATAGTCCCCTTATAACAGATGTACTAAACCAAACTATTAATTATACATAAAAATGTTTAAAATACATTAGATATACGTTCTAAATTAAAAGAAACAATAGCAGCGGAAGAAATAGCAGCAAAAAAGATTATTTAAACAAATACTTATATATAAAAAATTTAAAATAACTTTAAATACTACACATTAAATAATCATTTCATATTATTGTAAAGATTATATTGTAACAATATGTTCATATAAAAAAATTAAATAAATGTTATAAAAATAAATACATATATATTATAAGATGTACAAAAATAACTAAAGTAATCAGTGTCCCATCCTATATAGGTTTACCTACAAACACTTTTTAATTTAAGAATAGCCATAATGGAACACATATTATTAAGCCCTGGCCAATTATATGCATATAACCTAATCTGCCACAACAATTCACATTTTTCAAGTTCAATTTTAATTGGGCCCCCTCTTATAGTAGGTATTAATTGATCCAAAATCCAAAATTTAAATACATGTGTGGGATATTCAAATACATGTTTAGCTAGTGCATTTTCTTGCCTATTTTTGTTTATGTTGTAAGTGTGTTCGTAGATTCTATCTCTTAATCTACAAATAGTTTTGCCAACATAAAAACATGGGCAAAGTTGGAATTTAACTAAATACACTACCATTTTTGAATTACAATTGAATTTCCCCTTACTCTTTAAATCAAAATTGTTGATATTTATAGAGTTACCTATTAAAATATATTTACAGTATGAACAAGCACCACAATTGTGCATGCCTTGTTTTTTAGTATTGTTATTAATATTATTAATACTTTCTAATAGTTGTTTAAAATTCTTGTCTCTTCTAACTGTAAATTTAGGCATTTCTCCTATTTTCTCTATCAATTCTTTACTTTCCTTCAGAATGTTCCAATTTTTTGAAACAATACCTTTCAGGAAGTAAAAGTCAGAGTTAAAAGTCAAAGTAAAGCTATACTCAAAGGAGGAAGTTCTCTTCCCAATTATTGTACTAGTGCTACCATCCAATGTTTGACTATTATGGTCTTCAAGTGTATTTAATGTTGTTTCACAAATAACTACCTCTATAGTTTCTCTCACAATTGGTGTGTAAATGCCCCTCCCTCTTTTCTCCTGAATTTCATCTATAATATTATCCAAGAAAATATCTGGGTATGCCCTTCTAAGAAACATATTCCTCAGATTTTTGCATTCTTCTTTAAAATCCTCTTCTTTTGAAATCATTCGAGCTGCCCTTACCAATTGTCCCTTCACTATGGACTTTTTTTGAAACATAGGATGGGCACTTGAATAATGTAAGAAGGTGTTGGAATATGATGGTTTTCTATATATTTTTGTTTCATATTTTTTATCCGTGATGTTTTTAATCAAAAATACATCAAGAAATGCAATTTGTTTTTCTGGAAAATTATATGTGAATTCAAGGAATTCCATACTTTCATTTAGGTACTTAACAAGGTCTTCAGCCTTATTTTGATTCCCCTTTAATAATATGAAAATATCATATAGGTATCGAGTGTAATACACAATTTGAGAATTTATATGTTCTCTACTAAATATATAGTACCTTTCCCAATAATTCATGACCAAGTTTGCAAAACTTGGCCTGCAAGGTGACCCCATTGCTACACCAATTTTTTGATGAAAAAAGTTATTCTTAAATGTAATAAAATTATGTGCTAGTACTATATTAAGTAGTTCTTCTACAAGAACTAATTCTGATGTGGGCGCACCTTTTTCTTTTAAATTTAATATTACCCACTTGATACCAAGTTCTTGTGGTATGGAGGTATAAAGGTCTTTTACATCAATTGTAAGTAGGTTGTTATATTCATTAAATTTTATTTCATTAATTCTTTCTAAAAATGACTAAAAGTCCTTGCTTATACATTTAATCTACAAACACATTTACAACATAAACAAAAATAGGCAAGAAAATGCACTAGCTAAATATGTATTTGAATATCCCACACATGCATTTAAATTTTGGATTTTGGATCAATTAATGCCTGCTATAAGAGGAGGCCCAATTGAACTTGAAAAAAGTGAATTATTGTGGCAGATTAGGTTATATGCATATAATTGGCCAGGGCTTAATGATATGTGTTCCATTATGGCTATTCTTAAATTAAAAAGTCTTTGTAGGTAAACCTATATAGGATGGGACACTGATTACTTTAGTTATTTTTGTACATCTTATAATATAGATGTATTTATTTTTATATTCAAAAAATATACACCTTTGTCTATTTAATCACAGTAACTTTTGTTATTTCTTAGAACGAGAAATAGTTAAACTGTAAATTGTTGCTATCTTTTGTGTAATCTTTATGTTGGAGCTTTTCTCCCCAGGACTCCATTGAAAACGGGTTCTTTTGGCCCAGTGGACTATCCTGGTTAACCAACTGCAAATAAATAAATAAAATAAATAAATACATTTTTATAACATTTATTTATTTTTTTTATATGAACATATTGTTGCAATATAATCTTTACAATAATTTGAAATGATTATTTAATGTGTAGTATTTAAAGTTATTATTTTTAATTTTTTTTATATATATTTGTTTAAAGAATCTTTTTTTGCTGCTATTTCTTCTGCTGCTATTGTTTCTTTTAATTTAGAACATATATCTAATGTATTTTAAACATTTTTATGTATAATTAATAGTTTGGTTTAGTACATCTGTTATAAGGGGAATATTGCTTTAATGCTTGATACTGTTGTACCAGCTGACTAGACGCATTTTCTATTTAAACCCCTTTATTTGATTTTTTACCTTATCTGATGAAGTTCGTTTACCTATCAGATGAAAAGTGCTTCATTGCTTTAGAATAAAAGGATATACCTAACCGTTGCTGGTCATCTTCGTGATTGAGCAGTTTTTTTCGTTTTTGTTCATTTTTAGATCCAACTTTCACTTTTTCTAATCAAATGAACCAATTGGTTAATGATAGT
Organism: Protopterus annectens; assembly: GCF_019279795.1. NCBI lineage: Eukaryota > Metazoa > Chordata > Ceratodontiformes > Protopteridae > Protopterus > Protopterus annectens. The sequence goes on from NC_056737.1 coordinate 498,788,801, forward strand.
TACAAAACTACAGGCTATATAAAAAGATTTACAAAGTCTAGGAAATAAGAAATGAGGAAGTCATTGTTTGTTAGTTACATTAGACCCTCACTTGTGTATGGAATAACGACATGGAAACATTATAAGAAAACAAGCATTAGTAAACTAGAAAGAGTACAGTGGAACTATTCCAAAGGCATCCACGGATGTGAAAAGTTAAGTTATTATGAAAGACTAAAACACCTGAACTTGTACAGTGTCTCATATAGATAATTAAGAGGAAACCTTATTCAGGAATGTAGGGCATTTAGAGACAACTATCTCTGGGAATGCTTGGGGTTATCAAAAAATTGTACAGAATCATCAAACAACCTTTACAGAAGACTGGAGAGATGATAAGCTCAGCAAGCAAAAGTAGTATTGTTTAAATTGAATTCATCCTCAAGTCTTGTTGAGTACCTTCATGAGGTGGATCCTGATTTTTACAAAATCTCACCAAGACAACATTGATATATAAACTGCATTTTACACAGCATATATCATGGACAGAAGTAGGTTAAAAAATAAAAAAGATAGTTGGTTACACAAGACCCAGGATAACAAAGTGCCCATTTCTGGCAGGCACAATGGTGCCAGGACTGGAAATAAATGACAGTGTAGAATCCTCAGGACAAGGAAACATTTGTAAAATGGAGCTAGGCCAGGCCCAGGGGGATGATGCCCCCCCCCCCCATTGTAGAAGGAAGCAGCAGTCCACAAAAAAACACAAAAACTGATAGGCCAAAAAAAGGGCGATTAACACAATAGAGTGGACTACTGATAAAAAAGAAATCATGTATTGTTACTATTATGCAAGAAGCCCTGAATTTCCAGACAAAAGATATATGAAAAGATTAAGAGAGGATTTAGAGGAAAGAAAAATACTTCCACAAGAAAAACTGTCAGAAGCTTCAAATAAAAATTAGTTTCATTAATACAATAGATTTATGAAAAACATTGCATAGACCTAGAAATCTTGATCCATTTGGAAAAAAAAGCAACGGAGGAAGCACAAAAATATAAAGAACAAAATCTAGAGACTTTTGAAAGGTATAAAAAAGAAATATGGACATGGGAAAGAAAGACAGATTTGATATGGTGCAATATTTATGCAATGGAGAAAGCCAAACTAATCAACACAAAAAAGGTAGCCCCAAAGACATTCAAAGAGAAACACAGGCAAAGCATCCAGATATGGAAAATTTCACAATAAAAAATAAGATCACAAAGAGGGAATGTAGAGCAGAAGATTAGTAAAGTAGAAATTAAAAAAAAAAATAGAAGATGAAGTTATGGAATACTTGCGGAGTTAAGGATTTAGTGTAGAAATTCTAACACAAGTTACATCACAACATGATGGAACGAGTCCCCAAAGTAAGGAGAAACAGGGGGATCAGGAGATATCGGAAGAAGAAATATGGACATGGGGAAAAAAGAGATTTAATATGGTGTAATATTTATGCAAAGGAGAAAACAAAACTAATCAATACAAAAAGAGCAGCACCAAAGATATTTGAAGAGAAATATAGGCAAAGGCATCCAGACATGGAAAATTTTACAATACAAAAAAATAAGAAAACAATGGGGAAAAGTAGAAAAGATGATTAGCAATGTTAAAGTTAAAAAAAAAATAGAAACTGAGGTTATGGATTACGTACAAAGTGAAGGATTTAGTGTAGAAAATCTAACTCAGAAAACAACAGAGCATGATAGAGCAATCCATCCCCAAATTAAGGCAAAACCAGTGGAATGGGAAACATCTGATCAGTTGCCAGATGAAGATACTTTAGGGCCTTCCACAGGAAGCCAATACAAACTTTCAGTTGGAGTTGCATAGCAAGGGGAGGAACAGGAAACTGTGGCAATTCTGACGCAGCCAATGTTGGGTGATAGGCTAGTGAGTTCCCATATGGAAGAGCAATGGATGACACAGGATGAAATCAAAGAGAATGTAGTACAGGAAAATTATGGAACTATCTATAGAATGCTCACAGGAAATGAGGAACAAAGAATATGCCCTCAGCGTAGAAGAAAATGATCTAAGAGAAGAGTTGCTTGATTTAATAGAGATGGGCAGACATATTAAGATCAATGAAAGAAATAGACTACAGAAAGTCAATAAAACCCAAAAAGTTAGAAGTTTGATAAAACAAATGAACACAGTGATTAGGACTGTTCACAGAGACTCATGTGATATAACAGAAGTAAATAAGCTATATGACTATGCAGCTAAATTGATAACACATAAGGTTTTACCACAAAAACACATGGTAATAAAGAAAAGGAAGGGGAGAAATCAAATGCCATCATGGAAGTATCGAAGCGAGAAAACTATAAAGCAGTTAAGATAAGAAGTGTCACTGTTAGAAGAGTATAGAAGAGGGAACAGATCAAGAAAAATAATCAGAAAGTTAGATGTGATAAAAGTATTGTACTGTATCAGAAGATATCAGGAGTTATCGTGCACTATCGCAAATAATAAACTAAAAATATCAGCACAGGCAGAAAAACTTAAAAAATACAGAGATAAATATAACAGAAAAGTACAAAACAAGCAATTTATTGATGACCCCAAAAAGTTTTATAGAGCTTTGGGAAACAAGGCAAAAGGAATTGAAACACCACCAAAAAAGAAAAAATAGATGCATTTTGGAGAAGTATTTATGAAGATCCTGTGGAACATAAAGATGCTAAATGGATAGTAGAAGTAAAAGAAAAAATAAGAAGTTCAAATGTGCAGGATATGCAATAGGATGAAGCAGCAGCCAGACAGATTGAAACAAAGTTAAGAAAAGCTCTTAACTGGAAAACCCCAGGTCCAGCTGCAGTACTTAGCTTCTGGTAAAAAGTATTAACATCTTTACATGAAGATTTAGCCATGAGTAACAACTATTTATATGCACATCCCAAACAGATACCAGCCTGGCTAGAAGGAAAAACAATACTCCTACTTAAGAGCAAGCCTGTAAGCCATCCAAAAAACTATAGACCAATAACTTGCCTTCCAACAATGTATATACTATACACTGGAATTGATGCTGGCAGAGTTTATAGACACTTAAAATTAAACTCAATCATGGCAACAGAACAGAAAGATAATAAAAGAAAGTCATATGGAACAAAGGATCATTTGATGTTAAATAAAGTCATAATGGAGAACTACAAAAAAGGGAAGACTACAAAGTATCCCACATTCATGGATAAAAGAGTGCTTAAAAATGTATAAGATGCACTCTACACTGATTGATTACATTACAGCGACCCTGAAATAGTGGCAAACCACTTTACAGTTAAGCCATAATAAAAGACAAATTATTATTCAAGGGATAAATATTCAAAAGGGGGATATTGCAGGGTGACTCTCTGTCACTGCTGATCTTTTGTCTTGCCCTTAACCCATTAAGCTGTCTATTTAACAGATTAGGTAATAGCTGTAAAACAAAGTGTAAAGACTTTTCATCTTCTTTTTGGAGATGATTTAAACTGTACAGTTCATCAGATGAGGAACTGAAAGCACAACTGCAAATGGTCAAAACTTTTTCTGATTATATAAGAATGTCATTTAGTCTTGATAAATGTGTAAAAGCAACCTTTAAAGCAGGAAAGTTGCAGCACCAAGAAAAGATCACTTTGGGACAGGAGTGGGATATGAAAAAAACTTGAGTAAGAGGTAGTGTATAAATATTTGGGAATCGATGAAGGATCAACAATAAAACATGAACAAATGTGAATAAAAGTCAGTAAGTAATATTTTAGAAGATTTAAATTAATACTAAAACAGCACTGACATCTAGAAACAAAGTCCAAGCTATACACCTATTTGTACTTCCTCTGCTAAATTAGTTTTGGAGTGACTGACTGGCCCCAAAAGGTGTTGATAGTTTGGACTGGAAAATAAGAAGGATGCTTCATGATCATGAAATGATTTATAAATGTCACTGCAAACCAAGACTATATATTCCCCATTCTGAAGGAGGCATGGGCCTCCTCAAAACTGACTGCATGTATAGATCTCCAATAGTGGGACTGCATACATATGTGCTGACTTCAAAAGACCCAAACATAGTGAAAGTTTTGAAACATGAGGAGAATAAGTTTAAAGTGACTTCCCTGCTTAGTTTAGCAGAAATATATTGGAGTCAAGCAGGAATGAAATCAAACCAGAAATAAATAAAAATCAAGCAGCAACTGAATGTGCCAAAAAAAAGAAGGAATATAAGGTGAAGGATCAGATGAGAAGGCAAGAAATGTGGAAAATACATACACATAGCTGCAAGTATAGAGAACTCTTGGAACAACCTCGTGTTGATCAGGATTGGATGCAGGAATGGTTAAGGAGAGGTGAATTTAAACCAAAAGACAAAAGGTTAATATTGGCGGCCCAAGATGGTGGGCTACGTACACGTTGGTTTACAAAGTCCATTAAACATGTGGGAGAAACAGACAAATGTAGTTTTTGTAAAACAGAACTAGAAATAGTTGCACATCTTGTTGTTGGTTGTGATATACTTATGGCAGAAAGACTGCATACTGAAAGACATAATAATGTGGCAAGACTGTTGCACTGGGGATTCTGCAAACATAATACTGAAGTAGCTTAAAAGCACTAAAAACATAAGCCATAAAGCTTCATAGAAAATGATGGTTTATATCACATGGGATCATCCATTAACAACAGATCAAAAACAGATGCAAGAAAACCACATTTAGTAGTCTGTGAAAAGAAGAAAAAAAGTAGCATTGATTACTGAAACTGCTACACCCAGTGACTATAGTGTTTTACTTACAGAGAGACACAAAGTCATAAAATATCAGGATTTGTAGGGAGAAATTAGAGCAGTGTGGAAGAAAGATACCCAGACAGTTTTACTAGTAGTAGTAGGAGCAACGGGTCTTATAAAAAAAGAATTTACAATTGCACTTAGATATGTTACTGATACACGTAACTCCATGCGAATTATAAGAGAAGTCAGTTACTGGGCACACTAAGGGTGTTGCAAAGAGCACTTCTGGCTGACATCAAAGATTGAAATAATACCAATTTCATGAACTTTAATCATAATTTGATTTTGGAATGGGATCCATTCCTGTCAGCGTATTAGAAATCTAAAAGATTTGGAGAAATTAGAAAAAGATTCTATATGAATGAAATGTGTACTAACTGGTTCTCTGACAGAGCAGCTGATGGATGAAAAAGACTACCAAATTACATCAAAGCAAGCACTAATTTAGATATTTTTAAGAACAGCCTCAATGCTTATTACGGGAACAACTGTTTTGGCATATTGGCAGACTAGAAGGGCATTAATGCTTTTGCTTTAAATATCTGTATGTATGCATCCATTATCTCTTCTCTACTCCTTTAATTCCATATATTGTAAAGCCCTATAACATCTCTCATTCTATCCTGGTTAATGTTCATAAATGTATTGCTGTCAATGTTACACAGTGGTATAAGTCTCCAAATTTGTATCTCTTGTTTTCTCTTTTCTTCCATAAACATTGTCATCATTTTACATATTTCTTTATCTATTATACATTCTCCAACCATCAATTAACAATGTTATAATGCCTCTCATTTTCTTCCAATTCTTTATAAAAGTTATAATAGAAGCCATCTTTAACTGGTGCTATGTTTTCTTTTTCATTACCTAGTACTATTTCCATTGTTTTCACAGTTATTTTCCTCTCTCGCATTCTTAATTGCTTCATGTCCAATTTCTTAATCATCCAATCTGTTCTCTATCATCTCCTTTTTAGACCTCTCCCTTCCTTCTTGTTCAAAAGGTTGTTGTTGTTGTGTCTTTCGGCTTTTACTGGTTAGGGGTCGCCACAGCGGAACTCCGGTCCGCTAATGATTGGTAGTTGATTTTTACATGCCGAGTTACCAGCCCTGATGCACAACCTTCAACGAAGGTACGCCCATTCACGCATGTCTCTACGCAGAAGACGCTCTAGCTGAGAATCGAACCGGACAGCGTCTTACTGTGAGGTGACAACGCTACCGCAGTGCCACCACCACGGTAATATAAAATATTCTCTTCTTTTTTATCATCAAAAAAGGACTCATCTTTTCCTTATTACCTCCTAAAAATCTTTACCTTTAAATCATATCTCCCATCTTTTTTCTTATTTTTCTCATAAATTTCTCTTTCTTTCCTTATACAATAAAGATCACCTCATTTTAGTAAATTCTCATATTCCTATATTCATTTTCTACATTCATATTCAACTTAATCTTTAACTGTATGTAACCAAGCAGAAAACATTGTGAAACAGACACCAATGAATAAATGATTTAACTTTCCATACCCCTGACTACAGAATCAATGTTCAGGGGTATGTTGTCAGTGTGACCATAACAAGGGAAGTCATTCTTGCCAGAGGACACAATTATACATTCCTTGGCATTTAGCTTTAGTCCATGGTCTTGACACCAGATATTTGTTTAAGACAGGCCCTCTTGGAGGATTATGGTGTACTCTGGGGAATTTATGATAGCACCATGTTTACAGTTATCTTCAAAAAGGTCACTGAGGTTAAATATGCAAGATCTTCTCTTGATGAATCCAAACTGGCTTGGTTTGAAAGTCTTTAGGCTGCCTATATCCTTATTTGTTAAATCCATAATTAATAATAAATAATTCTTCTATAACCTTACAAATAAGGCTGGTTATGCTCATGGGTCTGTAATTACCTGGGTCCATTGAAGACCCACCTTTATGCAGGGGAATGACAGTTGCTGTCCTCCATTCATCCAGAATGAAGGTTCTTTTGAGGCTGATACTTAATTGCCTCTTTAGGAAGTCTGACAAATTACATTTCAGGTTGACCAGAAGGCAGCAAGATACTTTATCAGGCCTGACAGAAGTAGTGTTCTTATCCTATAGATAGCACCTTCAGGACTTGTTTTGTGGAGATTTAAGGGGAGGTGTATATGCTGGTATGTGATCTTAGAATATTGGATGAAGGGATGAAATTTCAGCTAAATTTCTCTGCTAGTTGATTGGTAATAGTTTCTTGGTCCAAGTATGTGATACCATTTACTACCAGCTCTCTGCAGCATTGGGCAATGTTTCTGAGGTTTCTAACACTGTTTATGAAGGATTTGTAGTTATCCTTCATCTGAGTGTCTATTTTAACCTCATACTTGGCTTTGGTTGATTTGATCAGGGTCGACAGTTCCTTTTTAGTTTAGCAAAAGTTTTTTGGTATCTCAATAGTTACGTTTATTCTGTTTATATTAGGGTCCCATCACAGGAGTTTACTTTTGAATTTGATGTTGTATTTATTTATGAGTGGTACAGACGTGCCTATGCAGTCTTTTAAATGTTCATAGAATTTGGCAGTAAATGATTCTACATAAGCAGTGTGGTCATCAAAATTGAAAGGGGTCTTGAATTTAGCCAGGTCATCAACTCAGTTTCAGTAGATTACCCTTTGCATAATTTCTGAATACTGAGGTATTGGAAGTTGCTTCAGATTTTAGTCTTATAGTAAATAATATTTGTTAGTGATATGATTTGACTAAGGAGAAGTTATATTTTGTGGGGAGCAAATTTGACCATATTCATAAGAACCTAATCCAGAATTTTGTCACCCCTGGTTGTGGTATGGACTAATTGCTTCAGTGAATTTGTACTGATGATGTCCAGAAATTTCTGGCATAAATGGTTGAGGATATTCTCCCAATTTATGAAGAGGTAGTCAAAGCCTTCTAGGAGAATGGTGTTTCATTTAATACACTGGGATTCCTTACTAGTTTGGTAGGAGGTATGGGCCAGTGGGGACATAGAAGGGGCAATATAGTTGGCTATTATTTAATAAGAGGTTTTATTAATAGTACACTAGACACAGAGGAGTTCCAGGCCATTATATTGTCTAACAAGGTTGTAGGTGATTTTTTTTCAAGAATATGAAGACACCACCACCTTTAGTACTTTCATCTAAGGTGCAGGTCCCTGAACATGTGATAGGTATTGAAATCTTGCACTGACAGCATGCTTTTCTTGGTTTTGAAACAGGTCCATGATGATGACTACACAGATGTTTTCCAGGATAAGGAATGTTTTAGGGACTGGAGTTTTACTAAGCCACCCTATGTTGAGGAGCAATACCTTAATGTTATCTGGATTCTGTTTTGCTGTGTTGAAAGATTTAGAAGACTGACATTGCCTAACAATCAGGACTATTTACCATCTTTTTCCAGGCTGATATAAACTGTAGCCCTTTTGAATTACGCCAAAAGCTAAGACAAATGTTGAAAACAATAATCTTTTATTCATCTTGTGGCAGCAATCTTGGTGATCTTAGAATCATGCTGAAGGCTACATTTGTACAACCCTCGGACACATATTCTGAAAGTTCTGGAATGTCTGTCTTCATGTAGTCCAGGGAGGTATGTCTCAAATTATTTACACCAACATGTATTAAGACTTCATCATATATATTCTTTTGGTGCATGAACTTGCATACTTTTCACAATGTGGCAAATCCTGGTGCCTAATAGGCAGTTGACCATGAACATATCTTTACACTGCTTCACTATGGTGTCACCTATGATAAGGACACTGGATGGTGTGGAGTTTTGCCTTACGGGCTTTTGAACTGAGTCAGTGTGAATCTTACATGTATGCTCCATGGTGGGTGCTGCCTGTGCTGTGTATTTGTGAGGTTGCTGAGGCTACCTGTTTTTTAGGATATGTTTAGGATGCTTTTGCTGCTTATGAAGGTTACTTTTACGAGCCTCAGAGTATAAGTCTTTGGTCAGAGCTATGTGTGCTTTTAGTGTGGTATTGTGTGGTACTGACAGCCTGATTGTTATTTATTGTGACTTTTTTGTGAGGATTTTTGCTTCGAAGTCCATTGATATTGTATAACTACATCTTCCACATATTGTTTCCACTGGTTTAAGTAGTAGGTGGCTGTAAGTAAACATAAGGCAGTTGCCTTAAGATGGCCATTTCAACCAGGATGACTGCAGAAATGGTTGGAAAATGCAAATTCATTATTCCAGGTACTTATTAATGTGGGCTGTGGCGTGGGAGGGGGGGGTTGCTCCTGTGAGGTTTGGAGCTAATTTACTTGCGGTACTATCTGTCTATGAGAAGAGCAATGTTCCATTACTTACACAGAAACTGAGTAGGTCACTGAGATAGAATACTATATATATATATATATATATATATATATATATATATATATATATATATATATATATAGGTTCATAGGTTCATACTAGGCTATCTGCCCAAGGGCATTTATAAGCCTAGCCCACAGTTATGTGGCTTTCGCCACCCCTTTAGTTTGAATAAAACTATGCCTATTATTTTGCTGTGCCTCTGTCAAGCAGTGACACTGAAGCAATCCCTGGGGTATATCTGCGATCTCTCATCCATTGGTCAAGATTCCTCTTGAACAAGGCCAGCGAGGTGCTCTGCCTCACATGTACCGGGATTTTGTTCCACAGCATAGGGAGTCTCTGGGTGATGAATTTGTCCCTCCAGCACGTTCTATTAATAACCGTGTCAAGGTTTAAGTCTCCCAACCTTGTGGTTCTGAGGGATCTAGATTTTTTGAGGTGAAGCATATTCATCAAATCTGGGTTTGACATGGCCTTATATGTCAGGCACAGGTCACCTCTGAGCAAGCGGTATGAGACTGAATAGAGCTGGAGTTCTTTCAGTCAGGCAGCATAAGACATATTTTTGAGACCCTTTATCCTTTTGGGGAGGAACTTTTGGGGCCTTTCCAGCTGCTGCAGGTGTCGGGTCAGATACATTCCGAATGGGGCATTGTACTCAATCATAGGTCTAATGAGTGATGAGTACAGGGGGACGATGACCTCCCTTGATCTAGATGTGAATCCCTTCATGATCAGGTGGGCAATGTAGAAGGTTTTCCTAACTACTTTAGCAACATGAGTGTCAAATGAAAGGCTACTGTCAACCTGGGTCCCCAGATCCCTGATGACTTCTTCTGTGCTCAGTGGATTGCCATCTATATGGTAGCTAGGGGTAACCTTGTTTTTCCCGAAGGGTATGACTATGCATTTCTTGGTGTTTAACTTTAGGCCATGGCTCTGGCACCAGTTATCCATTTCTGTGAGGCCCTTCTGAAGGATATCTGTGTCAGATGTGTTTTCGACTATGGCGCCCAGTTTGCAGTCATCTGCAAACTTTGTCAGCCATAACCCTCCTGTGTTTGCTTGTACTTCAGAAAAGTAGATGCTGAACAAGAGTGGACCCAGGACTGAGCCTGTGGGACACCACTTGTGACAGGCTTTGAGTCTGACATGGCTCCAGCAACACTGACCCTGTGGGTTCTGTCACTTTGCCAGTTTGCAACCCATCTTATGATGTATGGGTTTACATTCAAGCTGATGAGTTTTTCAATGATACCTGAGTGGGGTATTGTGTCGAAGGCCTTTGCCAGGTTGAGGTAGGCTGTATGGACTGCCTTTCCCTCATAAATGGCCTTGGTGACTGTCTCGAAAAAGTCAACCAAGTTTAAAAGGCATGATCTGCCTTTGACAAAGCCAAACTGGGTTGGATCCAAAGTCTGCAAGTTCCCTATGTCTTTATTTATGAGTTCCATTATGATCCTCTCCATGGCTTTGCAGATAAGGCTTGTCAAGCTAATGGGACGGTAATTACCAGGGTCGGTGGAGGCACTGCCCTTGTGAAGTGGGACCACAGTCGCCGTGCGCCACTCCTTGGGTATGTATCCTGAGGTGAGGCTAAGATTAAACAGCTGTCCTAACTGCGGGTTTAATTCCTCATTGAGTTCGTGGAGCACACAGCTGGGGACACCATCCGGTCCCATGGATGCTGTGTTTTTTGCCTTGGAGAGGGCAGCTCTCACCTGGGCGTTGGAGATGTTTGGGGGGCTACAATCCTCTGGTATAGATATCTCTCCTTTTGGGGGGGGGGAGAAGTTTGCACTGAACCTGTCAGCCAGTATGTTGGCAATGTGTGTAGGTTCAGTAATCTTCACATCATTTTGAACTAATTCTGAGCATATCTGGGAGCTTCCTCCTCGGTTTCTAACATAGCTAAAGAAGGCCTTATGATTGTCTTTTGAGTCCTTGGCGATTTTTCTCCCAAAATTTGCCTTGGATGATTTTATGAGAGCTCTTAGTTTTTTACTTATAATGATCAAAGGTGTCTTACCTTTCAAGGATTTTGCTCTATCTTGTAGTAGCTTCCTCCTTTTGTTGTAGAGCTTGTTTATGGCTGGGGTCCACCAGACCGGATGCTTGCCTTTGGTACAAAGAGTCTTAGTTTTGTTTGGGATTGCCTGATCCATGCAGTCCTGTAGGTGCTGGTAGAAGGCATTTGTAAGTGATTCAGCGGTTTGAGCAATGTTTACCACTGGCTCAGGGGCCTTAAAGGAGACCACGCTAGTTTTTAGAAGTGTGAAGTCGGCTTTTGAGAAGTTTTTCACTGTGGTCTTTTTTATTTCAGGTGGGGGCGGGATGAGGACCTCCAGCGAGATTAGTTTATGATCTGATCTCACCAGTGAGGGGTATACTTCCAATGTTGAACATTGTGATCCCATGTTCGTGATGATGAGATCAAGTATGTTTTCTCCTCTTGTGGGGATGGTGACTAGTTGTTCCATGGCATTTGAGTTTATGAACTCCAGGAACCTTTGGGCTAGAGTGTTTGGGCTTGAGTAGTGTTCCCAGTCTATATTAGGGTAGTTGAAATCACCTAGTATGATGGTGTTTGGAGATACATTTATCCCTCCAATGTTTTCAGGAAGGCCATGTGAGGTTCCTGAGTTTGAGAGGGTGGCCTGTAACATGCTACAAATTGCAGAGCAGTCTTGCCTATGGTTAATTGCACCTGGATGGTCTCCGATGCATCGTGCGTTGCCACCAACCTTGAGGTGTGGGTGTCCTTTATGAATATGGACACCCCCCTCCTTTCTTGGTGTTGTCCGGATTTTGGGGCCGGAACGCATGATATGAGGTGAAACCTGATAGTGCTGGGGTGCTCTCAGGAGCCTTGAACCAGGTTTCTGTCACAGCACAGACATCAATGTTCTCCATACTGAGAAGGGCCTCGAGTGCGTGCTTCTTGAGATTGAGACTTCTGGCATTGAGCAGCATTACCCTTAGTTTTTTTCCTTTTTTGTTCTAGGGTGGTAGGTTTAGAATTTGAGCCTTGCCTAAAAAAGGCACTATGGGGGTGGCAAGAGCCTTTGCCAATATCCGGAAGCCTAGGGGTGACAGGTGCAAGCCGTCCCTTGCAAAGCAGCGTGGCTTGTCCAGCATGTCATCCCAGGCAGACAGACATTGGATCCCCTTTGAATGACACCAGAATTTAAGCCAATTATTAAAGCTGATCATCTTATCACTGTATTGTGGCATCATTCTAGGTGAAGGTAGGATACTGCTCAAGGTCAGGGTCATACCTGCCTGGGCTACATAATCAGAGAGCTCCTCAATGTCTCTTTTCATGTAGTCCAAGGAGGTACGTCTCAGGTCGTTAACACCAGCGTGGACAATGACTGAGTCGTACTTGTACCTGCTGTTGAGAGACCTGAGTGCTTGCGTTATGTGGCGGATTCTAGCGCCCGACAGGCAGCTTACTGTGACCTTCTCCTTACTCAGTCTGGTGAGCGGGATGTCAGTGTGTCTGACTATGGAGTCACCTATGACAAGTATGTTTGGTGTTGTATTTGGCCTTAAGGGCAGTGACTGCTTTGCACACTGATTTTGTTGTTTATGTGTTGTTTGTGTGGTGTATTGAGTTTGCAGTTGCATGGGTGTCTGCTTTGGAGGCCTCTGCTGTTTAGGTAAATTTTTACTCAGAGCCTCCGAGTATGTCTTAGTGTGTTTATGTGTTTGATTCAGTGGTGTGGTTGAGTTATGTGAGACTGGTATTGTGGTGTGTGTAGTTGCCTTCTCCTCCTGCCTGGTCTTGCCAGTCCTGAGTTGAGAGAGCGCAGCCTCCAGTCTGGCTAAATAGCTGCATCTCTCACAAGTGTTAGTGTTACGTGGGAGGAGGAGAGGGTTGTCCGTGTACATGAGGCAATTGTAACATTGTCTCAGAATTCCCAGATTCACCAACTGGGCAGGAGAGGATGCCAGCATCTGACCCTTCGACATGCTAGAAAGAATTATGAGTTGGTATGAGACAGAAAAGTAGTGGGCTTAGCAGGGAAGTGGGCACTCCTGGGGGGTTTTGCTAGTGAGAGATTTGTATAATATAGGAGTGCTTGACCTGCAAAGAGAATGCTTATAAGACAAGGGATATGCTTATAAGACAAGTGCTGAGCTTTTTGAGAAGAAAAAGCTATTTGGAACAAGTGCTGCACTTTTTAGTGAAGGTGTAAACTGTTTAGGTTCCTAACAGAGCAGTTCTAACGGAAAAATTGAAGAACAGACTTTCTGGAGCCAGAAAGAGTTTAACCGGCGCTGCCCGATGCTGCTCTAGTGGCAAATTCCGCGCTAAATCGCGCTAAAGCACGTTAAAGCGTGCTTGATAGCAGGGGCTGGAAAGAAGCAGGAATATACCCAAAATGGACAATAAAACTACAGTTTCAAGTCAGTAACCACCTCTACAGGGTCAGTTAAGCTGCTCAATGTTATTCACTGCCACTGATCACAGAGAGACCCTCCTTCAGCCCAAGCAAAAATGGCCTCACAGAAACTTTCAAACAGTTCAGGAACAGCAAGCCTGTAACTGAACTTTTTTAACTCTCAGAAAAGTGGGAAAAAAGCAAGATTTTTTTTTTTTTTTACAGAGATAGCAGAGGTTCACAAGTAATATCAAGTTATAACAGTGCAGTAAATGACCCCACACAAGAGTGCTAGGTCAAGGACAGAAAATATGCAAGTTTTAAGAAAAAAACGATTTAAAATTAAGTGCAAACAGGAAATTCAGCAAACAGCTTTTGGTTGTGCTCTAAATACAGCTACTAATACAGAAATCAAGTTTAAAAAGCCAGAAAATGCTCAAGCTAGGCAGCTATGCAGAAAAACTTAGCAAATAAACAGAGAAAAAATACTTAAAATCTCAAAAGTGGCTCCCTTCTTCTCTCAGCGTTTTTTCCTCTTGGAGGGTGCTTCACCAACAGCCAACAAGCCTGAAATATACACATACACACAAGGACACCCACAAACAGGGCTCCGAGAGTCATTACATTGAACTTTCTTTAGTCAGATTTCACTTTGTAGCACTAGACTGAAAAATAATTGTACAATGTTGTAAAGTGTTTGACTATCTGCAGTGTGATATTTTTTTAAAGAAAAAGTGAATGGATGTTCTTCATTTATTTATTCTATTTCCATACAGTGTGTGGTTTTGCAGATATCAGCATTTAGTGGGAAAGGAGAAAGTCTCCTTTTCTTCATTATTGTGTGATTTCTGAGTTAGTATATATAAATATATGCATACACACACACACACACACACACACACACACACACACACACACACACACACACACACACATATAGATACACACACACACACCTCACCAAAACCCTATGGGTTGGAGGTATTGTTTTTCCCAGATCATTGCTAAATGTAGTATTACTTGAACAAATGATATAAACCTTATTATATACGCATGTACACTGAATGTTCCTTATTTTTGTTTGCTTAGTTCTTAAAAGATAACACAGTCCTTCAGAAAGAGGAGAACAATGTACACATTAATCATATCTGCAGATTATATTAACAGTGATAGAGTATCAGTAAACAAAGACAAAAGCACTGACAGTTATCTTCTTCTTGGACATTATGTTGATTTGCTTTGAAATGTAACTATCATATTTAAGTCTGAAGCTAACGTTAAAAAATGAAAGATGAAGCATGACTGCAAAATGAAAAAAACGAAGCCTAGGTTTTCAACGTTATATCTGAAGCATGCACTTTGTGAGACATTTTAATAAGAAATGGCAATCAGATTAATATTGATTTGCAAGTACTTTGATACTGCACAGAGGTGACAGCACATATCACTCTACTATCTAAGGGGTGGCAGCTCATATCGCAGTACTAAGTGGATCACTGATTAAAATTTCATTAAAACAATGCTGACAACATTTTCACATCAGGTACATCTGTGAATGTCTAACAAGCTACAGTATGCTTAATCATTAATCAAAACTCCACTAACCCTACATTTTTACAGCCAAGAAAATTGTACCATACTTGGGATTTCAACGATTTTCATGACATTTGTTTGTTGTGGTAGAGGAAAAATATATATTTTTTTCTGTTTGGTTTGATATACTGGAAATACAGCTGTTATGACACTTTTCATTTCTTTTTTCTTGGAGCAATAAGCAAAACCCTTTAGGACTCCTAGGTTTACAAAAATTGTATCAGTTACCCACATAGCCACAGTACCTTCATAACCAGAATGCTTTCAAATTACATGCATTGTACCTCCAAAAACTCAAACTGTGGGTGGTGGGAAGTCCCTTAGTAAAGCCCTAACCAGTTTGTTCTCTGCTCTCTTTACAGTGTTTGGTTTCAACAAACCAATTTGTAACCAAGGTGATTTAGGTTGGAACCTTATACAGGTTACATTTCTTCCTATCAGTGCCTAATCTAATTGCTAGCACTGATAAAGAACACTGAAAAAAAATACAATATAAACAAATAGGTGAGGAAAACCTGAAAACTCATTGTAGAATTATACATGCCAAAATCTCCAAGCAAACTGAAGAGAGTGTGTGTGTGTGTGTGTGTGTGTGTGTGTGTGTGTGTGTGTGTGTGTGTGTGTGTGTGTATACATAAGTTGTATGTACTTGTAAGAATTTCTGGAATGTTTGCAGTCGAAAAGCTGTACCTTTATGAGTAAGTTTCTTTTCTAGCAGATCTGCCAAATTAGTTCCAAAAGTTAACTGTTCCACGATTTTCCAAAAAAACAACTGATTTATACTGGAGCTCTGGTTATGAAAATAATTATGCTTATCACTTCAAGATGTGAATATTTAAATTAAAATATATGGTTACATCCATGCTTAGTAAGACTGATGTATGAAACTGACACATTCTTTTTTCTAAATGAGTATTACCTGTACATGCTAGAAATAGCATCTGTAATTTTGTAAAATATGTTGGCTTAGGAGCCATCCTTAAAAGTATTATGGTTTCTTAGCCTGGTAGCATGGCTTCAGACCACACAAGGCTGGTAATGGCTTCTCTATATAATGGAAGATATGCAAATGTGGTTTTAACGCAAGATCATCAATGGTCTCTTGTCTTAAGTAAATGCTTAAAAAGTAAAAGGCATAATCAGCATAAAGGCAAAAAGGCACTAGTATTGCTACAGTAGGATGTGCAAAAGGGTTATGATTCCTTTGTGGCCAATATGTAAGTCACTATGCCTGACTGGGAGAAAAATAGTATGGAAGAGATGCTGTTGTGACCCCCCCTGTGTTATAAAAGAAAAGGAAAAGAAACATGGGAAAGATATCAGATGTCCTCAGTAAAGGACATTAATAACATCTTTGTTTTTTTGAGACATTTTAGGTTACTGGACTTCCATTCTACATGCTTTCTGACTTACTTAAGCTTCAATTTCAGGCCATTTACCAGTTAAGAAAGGAAATGAGCTCTAAGAAAAGAGACAAAAGGTAACCCCACAGAAATGCATGGTTCACCTAGTCATGAGAAGTATCCCATTCCTTGGTTTGACACCCATTAGTTCATCATCTTCAAGCAAATGACAGACAGCATTTACATTCCTTCCCATGAAAAAGAATAGTGGAGGAAGGTGTGGAATTAAAGAACACAAGAAGGTAATCAGGACTCCATTCATAAATCTCTCAAAATGGTTATAGTTTTACATTATGTGAGTAACTAATTCAGCTATCATCAGTGAGTAAAGATGCTGAATAAATACAAAGTATACCGACAGAAGATGCATCCATCTATTTGCCCACCCATATCTCAAAGCAGGCTGTCACAGGCCAGAACAGCTACATGTCTATGACTACAAAACTTCTAGAAAAGGATTGCTGGACACCAAACAATGTTTAGATACTTACAAAAGTCCCAATATGAGCACAAGTACTCCATCAGTTTAAAAGTAGAAAATAAGATCAGAATACACAACTATTGACACAGAGGTTAACAAAAGATGCAATGCTTAGCTAGTATGAAAACAGAGAAGTTGAAATGAAACAGAAAACAGCATTCAGCTGAGGCAATACCTAACTACTAGACAGACAGTAGCTATAAATAAGAATTACAGATTACAAAATGATTAAACAGTTGAAAAGTTTATTCTTTTCTTTTTTAGCACAGGTCATTTTGTGATATTTCAAACTATATGGCCTACGAGAAGTAAAATATTCACATTGTGGGCAAACTGTAATAATGCCCTGGATATTGAGTACTTATATTTTAAATGAGCACAATTTTATAAACTGTAGCACCTCTTAGAGGGCTTTTCACAAAAAATCAGCTTCAGACCTTAGAAATGAAACAAGGGCAAATATATTTTGAAACTGAGGATTGTTGTCTTTTTTCTATAGTTTGCTGCTTTGTGTTTCTGTTTACACATCTGAGTGCTGTGAAGAAGTAAAAAAAAAAAAGGAAATGGTGTGGAAGTCTTCTTCTTCTTCTTCTTTCGGCTTTTCCCGATTAGGGCTCATCACAGCAGATCACCTGTCCACTCATAACTGGCAGTAGAGTTTTTTGGTGTCATAATTCAGTAGATGGAATATATAATCAGTCCTGAATATACACAAGTTGCCATGAGTTCAGCTATACAGACTAAAAGCAAAACACTGTTCAGGGAGTTTGGACAAAGACTGAGTGTAACAATATTATGTAAGCAGGTACTAATCTAGTTTCAATTAATATATTTTCATAATTCATAAAAAGGAAACTACTTATGTTTTCCAATATTAAATGTAATGCAATATTAAACTGTCTAAAATGTACAGTTAAGTTGTAGCTCTGAAGTGTCTCTGTACTTCAGTAGACTAGTTGTATACACACACACACACACACACACATATATATATATATATATATATATATATATATATATATATATATACACACACACACACACATATATATATACATATATATATATATATATATATATATAGCTATAGATATTTAGATCTATCAACATATACACAGACAGATAGACAGATGTAGAGAAATATGCACATGCTTCTGTGTATGACCAGGAGACATAATGGCAATCTAGAACCATGGCCAAATTAACAAGGGGGCTGACTGTGCTATACCCCCAGGCATACATGCCTGAAATAGGCCCTACTACTTTT
The DNA here is from genome assembly GCF_019279795.1 of Protopterus annectens. Lineage (NCBI taxonomy): Eukaryota > Metazoa > Chordata > Ceratodontiformes > Protopteridae > Protopterus > Protopterus annectens. The sequence goes on from NC_056737.1 coordinate 498,807,093, forward strand.
ACTCCAAGTGCAATTGTAATCTGAAATCCACTGTTACTACCTCACTAAATAAATAGGGCCCCTTTTTATTATTAGTTTCAGGCCCATAAGGCCCTTAATCCAGTACTATTTAGAACATGGGATGCATTTGAATCATACTAGACTGAAGCTATGGCATTCTTTAAACTGGCTCTCCTACATCTCAAAGAGTTAAAACTGAGTGAGGGTTTAACAAGCTGAACCTTCCATTTGATATATATATATTTTATCCCAAAAACTTAAAGGTATCATCTTCAAAGCTGCACAAACATGGAGAAAAGATCATACACGGAGCTATTCCCTGTCACTGTAAATTCTATTTGTGCACCAGCAGTGATTCTCTATGCAGAGCAGTGACTGGGAAGAACAAAACTCATAAGTTTACATCGATGAGTTGAATGCTTATCTTGTCAAAACTATTCAACCTGAATATTAATGCTTTAAACTACAATTAAAACTGACATTCATATGAATCGTACTGAAGTGTAAAGCTATATTAGACACATGTACTCCTTCCACTGCCAGAAAAGATGGATTGGCCAGTGCAGCACAGAGCTACATGGTCTTCCAACTTAACGGTCAGAAATGAACAACAATAAAGCAGTCTCATCAAAATTCATCTGTGCTATAGGACAGACATGGTCTTACAATGAAGCTTAGAATTGTAATTGAAGTCAATGGGATTTTTTTCTTCTGCAAAATCCTCAGTTCTCACAAAGTATTGCAAAATTTCACATTTCTGAAACTAAACACTGAAGAATGGTAAATAAATGAACTTGGCAAAAAGACACATTTTAAATAATTCTGACACTTTTTTTACACCTCTGAAATTAAAAGGGTCTAATTTAAAAAAAATGTGTCTTTCAAAAGTTATTTAGCTGACTACCTGAGCTTGTAAAGTGGTGTTCCCCATTTTGTGCACTGCAACGAGGTAACTGTCTGACAATGGTATAGTTGTTGATCAGCAAACTATCCGAGTTATCAAATGGCAGACAGACAGGTAGCTCTCTCTCTCTCTCTCTCTCTATATATATATATATATATATATATATATATATAGAGCTAAATGTATATATATATATATATATATATATATATATATATATATATATATATATAGCTAAATGCATATATATATATATATATATATATATATATAAGGTTTACATTCAAAATGTTGATGGTCAGAACATTGAAACTACTTCCGTGAACTCCAAACTGCACCTTGTCAAAACCTCAAATGTCACTGTTCCGAACTGCAAAATCTCACCCCCTTCTGGACCCATGTTAGCACTTGCTTGTAGGTGTGGCATGGTTGGAAATGTCGACATTCAATGTTTTTTCGACTTTGAGGAGATTCGGCGGTACGGGTTTCGCGGAAACGTTTCAGTGATGTGCACGTTCATGTATGTGCTTTCAACATTTTAAAGGTAAACCTATATATATATATATATATATATATATATAGAGAGAGAGAGAGAGAGAGACAGAGAGAGAGAGAGTTAGCTAGCTAGCTACATAAAGTCTTTTATATTGGCTTTATGAACAGAATCCATCTCTTCAAAATTACTGTACCTTCACATCATTCTCCTCTCTCTCTGCAAAACTCCATAAAAAAACATACACATAAATCTTCATTATTAATTGGGACAATTTCCTCTCTCACTTTTGCAAAAGTGAACTTCCAGACCATTAGTGTGTGTGTGTGTGTGTGTGTGTGTGTGTGTGTGTGTGTGTGTGTCTAGTAGTCTGGATGTTCGATTTTTGTGATGGTGACATCAGGGCATTTATTAAGGTAAGTAGGGGCAATTATATGAAAAGTTTTATAAAATGAGCATTTTACACACTTTTACTTAAAAAAAATAAATAAAAAAGGTAACAACTGCAATATATATCATGTAAAAACTATTTAAAGACAACATAAATGTGTATGCGTGTGTGGGTATATACTGAAACGGGACAGTGTACAACAAAATTAGATGGGTGGGCTATGCCCCCCTACACCCACCAATGTGGGAGGCTGTTCCCCCAATACCCCCCAGTTTATATATACTAACTCCAGGATCGCACTACACTGGGGAAAAGAGCATATACCTTTAACGTGGCTTACAGTACTCTACACGCTGCCACTACTGCTGGGAATGCACAAAACATTCCCCAAATTACTTTAGATAATTCCCATAAAAATGTAGAGACAAACCCACATTTAGAAACACCACAACACTACTTTCTACATGACTATAAGAATTCTAACAGTCAGCACTGTAAGTTACAGTAATTCTTTTTATCACAAGCAAGTCACAGGTGAAGGAAAACCCACAACAAGTCTATATCTTAAATGTCTGTGAAATAGGAGTCAGTCAAATGAGTTGTCAGTCAAATGAAATTTAGGTCAGTTGGGTGTCAGTCAAATGAGTTTTAGGTCAAATGAAGTAGACCCATATATATATATATATATATATATATATTCATATATATATATATATATATATATATATATATATATATATATTCATATATATATATATATATATATATATATATATATATGTGTGTGTGTGTGATAAATAAAATGTACTTATCATTTCTTTAGCAGCATCTAATTAAACTGCCCATTTTAGCTAAAATAACTTAAATCTTATAAATATTCAGTTAATTGTTACATTTTTGTGGAGTATTTCAGCACAACGTCTTAGGTAATGTCATCAAATACAATGTGTCATCAATGTAGCCACTCTTGCTACCATTCATAAATTTATGCTTTTAGAATATCTAATGGGTGCTGAAGTGGCATTTCTGCATCACAGTGCTAAGCTCTCCATCTCGGTTTTCAGCTGGGGTGCCTTCTGTATGGATTTTCCTTGCCCTTCCAGTACCTGGAGTTTTTGTTGGGTGCTATGGTTTCCTCCACACCTCAGAGTTCTGCTGTAGGTGAACTGACAATCACCTAAACTGCCTGCAGGCACGGGTGCAACATAAGTCTGTGTAACCAAGTGTGTATGTTTGCATCAGGTGAAGAGTTGGCACCTTATTCATGATTACTTTCTCTGCTGTTCACAAACTGAGTGCTGAACAGGTGCCAGCTGCCCTATAATCCTGAACTACAGTCAAATAAGCAAGTTGTGACGTCCACATTCTGGGCCAGCAATCAAGGAGCTTGAATCCGCACCACTGGCTCTGAAGAGGGACATTCACTTGGAACAAAAATGTATACACACAGTCTTTCCAGATGCAGCTCTCTGCATCAAGCAGAATTTCAGTTAAAAGGACACAGGGAACACACTCAGTCTGGGGTCTGGATTGCTCTATCTGTCTCCCTCCCCATAAGGCTCCCCGATGGAATAGCTGTAGGGATGAGTCCACAGCTGAGTGTCCAAGCCAAGTCCTCCTGTACCCTCTCTGTGAAACCAGTGCTTTGTCTCCCTCATCCAAGTGGCTCACACACACACACACACACACACACACACACACACACACACACACACACACACACACACACACACACACACACACATGGGAAAGAGTAGCACAGATTTACTAGCTATGCCCCCTTCTGCCCAGGCTAAAAGGTAGTTGCATTGCCACCAGACACCCCAAAGCCAGCTACTCTAAGGCTCTTAGGTGTGAAAAAAAAAAGAAGTTATGTCTTACCATAACATTCCATCTGTGTTGTAGACCTTTGTTCAGTCATTACTATTAGGACCTTGGTTCCGTCCTCGGAACTGATACGGCCGTTTTCAAGCTCACACCAGCCAAAAACTCTCAGCTAAGACCTACCCATAATGCCCCTCTCCTAGTTACTCTAAATCGAGTTTGCCCGCACCTATATAATAGATGTAGTAATAAGAAAAAATAGCAGAAGGCTCTGTCTGAGCAACTACCCTAACCAGGAGTTCCTAAAGTCCACCAAGAGTCCAGGCAGGGGGAAGGAAGGCAGGAAGTAATGAATGAACAAAGATCTACAACACAGATGGAACGTTATGGTAAGACATAACTTCTTTCTCTGATGTTGTAAATATTTGTTCATAAATTACTATTAGGACCATGTCCCCAGCTACTTGAGTGCTGGGTGGCCTTAAGGAAGGATATTCCTGAGCACCACAGAACCAAAATATGCTCGGCCCCTGGAGACCAAATCCAATTTGTAATGAGAGATAAAGGTATGAGGTCTTGCCCAAGTGGCTGCTGCACAGATATCATCCATAGAGGCTCTGGAATGAAATGCTACAGAAGTAGCCATAGATCTGGTAGAATGAGCCTTTATTCTGGAAGGTAAGGATAGCTTATTCTGTTGGTAAATAAAGGTAATGACGTTTCTAAGCCAGGAGGATAAAGTCACTTTGGAAACAGGTTTACCCAATCTGGGTCCTGCAAAGGCCACAAACAATTGATCTGTTTTCCCGAAAGATTTAGCCCTGTACAAATAACAACAAAGCTGCCGATGCATATCAAGGGTGTGCAGAAGGTACTCCCCTCTATTAGAATGCTGAGGGAAGAAAACCGGCAGGTTAATAGATTGGTTAATGGAAAATCCAGAAATGACCTTGGGCAAGAAAGAAGGGTCAGTATGAAGGGACACCCTATCCATGTGGAAGATCAAGTAAGGTCTCTTGACACTCAAGGCCTGCAGCTCAGATACTCTTCTCACTGAGGTAAGTGATACTAGAAGTAAGGTTTTCCATGACAAAAAATTTAAATCACATGAATCAAAGGGCTCAAAAGGAGGACCTATGAGAGATTGAAGTACCAAAGTCAAGTCCCAGGGTTCTAAGGGAGGCTTGACCGGAGGTTCAACATGTAATACTCCTTTCAAAAAAGTCTTGCATATGCAGTGTGACATAATCAAAGAATTATCAAGTCCATTATGAAAATCAGCGATAGCTGCTAAATGTACAGTGATTGTCGATGCTGAGGCTCCTGCATGTAAAAGAGTAGTCAGGTATTGTAGGATCTTTTGAATAGGCATAGAGAAAGGGTCTAAGTTCTGATCTTTGGCCCACATAGAGAACCAAGTCCATTTACTAGAATAAACTTTCCTGGTGGAAGGTTTGTGTGAAGCCAGAAGAATTTCATGAACAGGTGATGAGATGTCAGGCAGCCTGGCAATCACTGGAAGTGGAGGAACCAAGCTGTAAGCTTGAGACTGTGGAGGTTCGGATGAATCAGTCCCTGAGGATGAGATAACAGGTCTTGGGAATGATCTAGGATCCACTGGCTGTGAATCAGATGAGGCCATATAAACGGGAACCAGACTTGATGGGGCCAGTAGGGGGGCAATGAGGATCACTTTGCTTCTCAACCTCTGAGCTTTCTGGAGAAATATTGGAATGAGGGGAAGTGGGGGGAAGACAGAATGGTCAACACCGAAGATTCGTTTGTGGCTTCATCCACCACAGCATTTCTTCCCTGCAATGGTTTGTAAGACGTATCATGTGGTCGAGTGGGTGAGTTAGAAATAACCATTGTGTGCAAAGGAGCCACTGCACGATTCTCATGTGTAGTCTCGCCAGTGGTACTAACGTAATGGCAGCCGCCATGGAGCCTAAGAGCTGCAGTACAAGACGTGCTGGTACATAGGTCTGAGGAAGAAGGTCTTGGATTTGATGTCTTATTTTCAAAAGCCTGTGAGGGGGGAGAGAAGCTTGACAAGATGTTGTGTCGAAGACTGCTCCAATAAATTCCAGTGTCTTCACTGGGGACATTTGAGATTTGTCCTTGTTGATTGTCATCCCCAAGCGGAGAGCAGGAACTTGAGTGTAAGAGAGGCTGCGGACTAGGAGATTCCTGGTCAGAGCGGTAAGGAGCCAATCATCTAGATTGTGAAACACCTGGAATCCTTGTAGTCGAAGATGAGCTACCACAACTGCAATACATTTGGTGAACACTCAGGGGGGGCTGTCGAGAGACCGAATGGCAGTGCCCTGAACTGGTAATGATTGGCTCCCAACAGGAAGCGGAGAAACCTCCAGGAGTGGCGATCCATCTTTATGTGGTGGTATGCATCCTGAAGGACTATAGAGCACATCCAGTTGTCCTTCCCTAGGAAGGGAAGAATAGACTGTACCGTGACCGTCCGGAATTTCTGAGGTTTGATAAATTTGTTAAATAGGCTGAGATCCAGGATTGGTCTCCAGTCCCCTGTCTTTTTTGGCACTAAAAAGAACCTCGAGTAAAACCCGGATCCTGTCTGGTCTGGTGGGACTGGTTGGATGACTCTTTTTCTTAGAAGCTTTTCTGTTTCTAAGGCTGCTAATTCCCTCTTATTGGGTGGTACATTGGGGATTCGTTTGCCGGGTCTGGGAATTAAATCAGATGGTAGTATTTGGTAGCCTCTGGATATTATTCTTTGCACCCAAACATCGGTAGTAATAAGATGCCAGGCTGGTAGGTGCAGAGAAAACGACCCCTGACTGCTTCCAGAGGAAAGCAATTGGGCTGCTGCTCAGGATTGCTGGTAGGGTCTGCCAGAGAAAGAATCTCTAGTGCCCTGATGATGTGGACCCCCTCTACCCCGAAAGGGGCATCTTCCATATGAGTTGCCCCCCTCTGCCCTGGGGGGATTGTTCACTACTAGTGTCTCAAAAAGATCCTTGGGATTTCTTGAACCACATTTTTCTTCCCTTCTGGTTCCTGGAGTAGGACCTCTGGGGGTTGGAAAAGTGTATGCCCACAGCAGACAAGGTATTTCTGTCTTTCTCACTGCATGCAAGTATGTCTCGTACTTTGGGTCCAAAAAATGCAGATTCATCAACAGGTGCATTGACAAAGGAAGATTTAAAGGGTCTGCGAAGTCACACAACCGCATCCAAGCATTACGTCTTAATGACAATGCCTGATGCAGCAGCTCAAGCTGCCCCCTCGGTGGTGTGAGATATCAAACGCATCGAGGAGTTCGAGATGGATTCAAGGGTAGCTAGCTGCGAGGCGACAGTATCACACACCTCATCAGGCAGTACCCCCACCAAAGAAGAAGACATTTTGGAAATTAGTTCTCTTTGGAGGCGAGTAAAGTGTGCCATATATTTCAGTGACCAAATGGCAAAGGTCGCTGAAGCATAGGTCTGCTTCCCTAGTCTGTCCATGGTCCGGGACTCCCTGTTTGGAGGACTGAAAGTGGAACTATCTTCTGCCAGTTCCCTCTTGGTGGCCACTACCACGACCATAGAATCCACCATCAACTGCTTGGACCAATGGGGCTGGTCTTCAGGTGTAGATAAAATTTTGTCTAGCCTCCAGTGGACAGGTTCTACATTGTCCAGGGCCTTCCAGGCATGCTGCACAATGAGTTTAACAAGGTCATCTGCCGGTGGGATCACCTAGGAAGTAGATGGCCAGGCACGGAAGGCCTGCAAAAACACCGATTCCTCAGAAGAAGGGTTAGAGGACTTCCAATCTCCCTGCTGCTTGAGGATTTTGAGAATGTCTCTAAATGAGACGTCATCTGGAGGAGACTGTGGGGACCATTCCCCCTCATCACAATCAGTGTCTTCAGTGATAGATTTCTCTGGGGAATCAAGGTGCTTCCGCTTGCACTGTTTCTTCTGGGGTGGCTCCCCAGTGGGATCTTCTGAGGAGGACTCCAGAGAAGGGGTTCCTTTCAAAGGAGGTTCTTGCGACTCCCATGCCTGGGGTCCTGACATAGAGGGTTGGGAGAGGTGCATGCTGGGGGGTGTTCTGATAATGATGTCATTGGTGCTGACTGCGAGCCTTCGGTGTGAAGGACCCTCTCCATCACCTGGACAGCAGGCCCATCCAAGGAGGGATGGAAGCCCAGAACCGGGAAGGACAACCTCAGAACCGGGGTCATACCCCGCCCTGAGGAGCCCACCTCCAGGTGAGAAGCTCTGAGAGGACTGGAAGCCATCAGAGCCATGGACATAGATGGCACCAGTGAGAAAATAGGCACTGGCTAGGTACCAAGGTATGGATGGTCCAAGCACTGCTCCGAGAGAGCATCAGCTCCACCGGACCTGATGCAGCAAGGGTGGTCGGTGCCGAAAGGAGAAAAACTGCTGTCGGAGCCAAGGCAGTATGCAGCAGAGTGGACATCAGTACTGGGATGTCTGGGATCTGGTTAGAGGCCGGAGGAGGATAAACAGGGGAAGATGTAGTAAAAGATTCTGAGCCAGGAGGTATGGAAGGTCTTGCTGGATTGGGAAATCCCCTAGCTGCCAGAAGCTAGTCCACAAACCGCACTAGATCTAATTCAGAAAAAACTCCTACTGGATCTAAAGGAGGCTGCTGAAGTTGAATCAGGTCTTTCTAGAAAGGGGCTAAACCTCTGCCCCAAAAAGGGTCGTTAGTTGGAGAGTATCTTGATCTTTGTAGATATTCGAGTTTTGGAGCCATGGAGCTGAAAAAACTGTCGGTACCGTGGCTGGGGATGGTGCCGAAGTAGGTACAGTCATCGGAACCAATGTTGGATCCAAGCACAGCACCGAAGTCAGTGGTGCTGAGGTTGGAACCAAAACAGGGGTAAATATCATGGACGGCACTGAGGGAGAAGATACAGAGCCTGGTGCTGAAGAGGTCTGCGCCGAGGGCACCGGTGAAGCACGGAGCAGACTTGGTTCCGTAACTGATGGAGATGCAGGAACTGAGTGACTCCATTTTTCCTTATATTTTTTTGTCTTTGGAGGGGGTGAGACCTCCAACCCAGACAGAGCCTCTGAAAAAGGTGTCTTGATTAAACCTTTTAAAATAAGTTTATTTTTACGTTCTGCTAGTGTACGATTACTAAAATTAGCACAAATGTCACAGTCTTCTTTAATATGATCCACGCTCAAACAGTAGACACAACGAGCGTGTGTATCTGAGTTAGGCATCTTATGCCCACACTTGTCGCACTGTTTAAACCCCAACTTAACTTTGTCTGACATAGTAAGGAAACAAGGCTATCCTATAGAAAAAACAAAATAGGGCAGAGAAAAAGGTAAGCAAATACCAATGATGGTATTTAAAAAATACCACAAGTGGTAAGGAAAGGCCTGTCAAAGGCAGGAAAGAGGGAAAGTACCACTAATGGTAGAAAATAAATTACTAAGGTAAAGGGTAGGGAATAGAATTAGGTTATAGGCGAAAGTGAGAGAAGGCTAAATTGACTAAAAAATAAACAATTTTGAAGGGAAACTGTCTTTAAAATAACAATTTTCTACTTAGCTTTGAGAGAGATGGCTAGCATGTCTGACTATGAATGCGGCAAACGAGATCTGGAGTAACTAGAAGATGGGCATTATGGGTAGGTCTTAGCTGAAAGTTTTTGGTTGGCGCAAGCTTGGAAATGGCCGTATCAGTTCCAAGGACAGAGCTGAGGGCCTAATAGTAATTAATGAACAAAGAATTACAACATCAGATGTCTACATACAGGTAAAGGTTGGTATATGAGCAAAAATAATGTGTAAACCGAAAAACAAATATCGACCAATATGGCAGTTATTGCAAACAAAAAACTTTAATATAAAATAAAATAAAACTAGGGTGAGCAATACCACTTCTTCAGACCAAACATCTCGTAAAAATCATGCACTTTTAAAAAACTAATACAGCAAATCAAAAATTCTAAAACTTGCACGTGATACTATATATACACCCACTTCCCATTCATAAGAAACTTTCTATTCATAAAAAATAATTAATTAGAAACCTCATTCAAGCCTGGACTAGTGTTTGCCTTATAGTATACAATCCATCATAACTCACAACACTACCTTCTATTGATCAAATCACTACTCCTTATACTAACATCAAGCACTTCTAGAACTTCAAATTTAAAATAGTGTTCAGAACCTACATCTAATACATGTTTAGCTAAAGCATTCTTCATTTTCCCATTGCAAATGTTGCCAACATGCTCTAAAATGCTCTCTTTAAGTAATCTATTAGACTTTCCAATATAGAAGCAGTCAGATTTTTGACATTTCGCATAGTAAATAACAATTGGAGTTTTACTGTCTGCATAAAAATCTAGTTGTATTACATAATCAGATAAGGGGTGTTCAGTCATGGTTGTAGTCCATATAAATTTACATGCACTGCATGCCCTACATGGAAATATACCATTACACTGAGACACAAATGAGTTATGATGTAAATGTCTGTAGCAAAGTTCACGTTTATGGGACTTGTTATTATGTAAAGAGAAACTAGGCTCATCGCCCATTACTCTCTTGACACCCTCATCGGTCAAAAGCACTGAACAGTTTGTTTTAAAAAAATATCACAAACTCTCCTTATGTCACTAGAGTAGGTCAACGTAATGCAAGGGTTTGAGACACCATCTACAGGTGGGTGAGTTATCACATCTTCTATAGCAAAAAATGGTCCAATGCTACAACTTCTTCAACTCCTTTCTGCACTTCAACAGAAGAGTAGCCTAAGGCTATAAAGTCATTGGCAACAGCATCTACTGCCTCTAAAGCATTTTCTTCCGCATTATGTAGTCTCATTTGACCTCTCAATATATTCTTAGTAACATGCCTAGGATGTATGCTAGTTTTATGAAGAATGTTGTTTCTCTTGCAATGTTTCTTATAAATTCTTTCATGGTTTCTTATAAAGTCTAGTAGTAACCTTGCCTAACTCTCCTTGAAACGTAATCCCCTTAACAAATTTAACTATACCCAACTTATGATCTTAAACAACCCATACCTCACCCCTGTCATACTTTCTAAACTCTAGCCCTCTTCCTCTCCCCTCTATCCCCATTGTACCAATCACAACGCTGACCTTCTCCATGTGTTTTGGAGCTGCAAATGCTCTTATAGACTCTGGTGCTCCCTTAGGGTACAATTGGATAAAAAGGGATATGAAAAAACGACTTTGTTCTGGAAATTTGCAATATTAGATATCCCCTCTACAGAATTATCCAAACTTCAGACTCATATTTTAATAACATTCTTTTCCCTTGTCAAACTTTATATCACCCTTAACTGGAAGGATAGAGCTCTACTCACTTGAAATGGATTTAAACAACTTGCTACCAAACACTTACTTGCCCACAAATATCTGAAATACATCCAAAGACTTAGTACTCACT